>NW_007579186.1:170335-175795 GCF_000690725.1 Stegastes partitus
CTGTGTGTGTGGCTGTGGTCACTTGATGCAATGAGGGTTCTGTTCCATGTGTACAGTCTTTTATTTTGAAGGAGTTTCTTACCTTCTAGTGGCTCAACCAGACCATTCAAGTCCATCTGTTGCTCTCCTCTTCTTTGCCAACGCTTTCACATCTAATCCAACATTCCCTGTTTGACCCAAATGACTTTACTCAAGTTAGTTGTTCTATTTTTATTAATCTTGTCAGCCACGTAGACCTACATTTTCACGTTCCACTAGATATTTTAATCTCATAATGCCTCTACAACATAAATTAGACATGTCAAAGACGAGGTAGCAGTCATGGTGTTGCTTCCTGAGTTACCAGCTTAAAGCCCCGGTGTTCTCAGTTATAGATCAACAGGTAGAACATTCTGAGAGATTTTTTGCTTCTTTTAAATCCAGAGGTAAAGAGATGGAGTGCATGATGAAAAAAATGATTTGTGGAGTTTTTTTGTCTGGCTGTCCTTCTACAAGATTGTTGCCTTGAGGCAAAAATGTGATTTTTCCGTTGATTGCGTAGCTGCAAGACCTTCTTCAGATTCCACATCTATTCATTTACTGTCAGATTTTATTGTCAGCCTTTTTTCAAGTTCTGTTTAGACGAACAGAAGAAAATCGCACCATTGTACGCTGTGCTGAAAGGTACCAAAGAGACCACATAATCGTTATTTTTCTCATTTCCTCTGACATCAGATTCAGCCGCATAAAATAAACTCTGCATCAAATTTGCAGAATCTGTTTTGTCGAATGTCGCCGCTTGTTTTGAACGAGCCTTCATTTTGCACGGCGTTCTTCATCACCAGGAGAACCGTGTAAATGTGCTCGTTCAGAACGCTCGCGGTGTTAAGAACTAAGTATCTCAACACCTGCTCCGTCCAAAATAAACCAGGAGAAATCGCTGCAGATAATAGTGCCACCTGTTCTATTACAACTGTGCGTTCAAGGTGGGCTCTACGGCGGATAACAAGATAACCGTAGATGCAGCCCTGTAAGGAAAAAAAAAATGTGTGAGTATTATATGGATTTACGGTGAGTGTATGCAGTCTGTGGATTTGTGCTGTGCGATTCGCTGTAATCCCTGCTTGGCCTGTAGCGCTGGCATTTAGCTGAACATATTGTATATAGTGTAGGCCTGTCAGATTTGGCATTGAAATTCAGAACTGGGTTGAGATTGTCCTCCGATGCCTCAACTCTCCATCTTACCCGCCGCAGTTTGCTGCAGAGTTATTAGTTTCCTTTTCCTTGCGCCGACAAGCCATCAAATGAGTTAACGGTACCACCAGTGCGGACCGAGGCTCTCTGGCGCCGGGCCTGGAAAACCGGCATTCGGACTGGGGTTTAGCCAGAGAGCTCATGTCGAGCTGGAGGCCCAGTCTGACCAGTAGCCCTCTGAGGCAGAAAACACAACACAGCAGATGTTTCGTCCTGGTGCCAAATAAGTTGGTAACCGGTTGCCCGTTGCCAGCCAGACCGGTCTGGATCGGCCCGGGGAGTTGACTTGGCGTCGTCGCCTCGGGGCTTATTACAGAGCAGGCTGAAGAGCCACGGTGGACCCGGAGCGACCGAGGAGGACGGTTTCTACAGAACTCTGCGGCATGCTGTGACTGATTCTTTCTAATCTAACAAGCACTAACATGTTGGAACAAAGACTAAAAGGCTGAGCTGAATACAAAGGAACAACTCGGTGATGCTCACTTTTTATGCCAACGCGACGGCGACAGCCAAGACCGGAGGCGTTGTGGGTTCTGGTTGTCTGTCCGTCCTTTCCTTTCTTGTGAACCCAATATCCCTCAAACACCTGGAGGGAATTTCTTCAGATTTGGCAAAAAATATTCACTTGGACTCAAAGATGAAATGACTAAAGGTCAAACTCACTGTGACTAACATTTTATATTAGTTGCACTGGTGGGGAGAGAAACCGTCCTTTTGGGTACAGCGGTGCATAATTTAGTCACTTCCTGTTGGTCCCCATACACAGTGGTGATTGTTAAACACTGCAAACTGTAAAAAAAGATGCACATGGATGTTCTTTTTCTCTGCACAAGACGAGATCCTTGGAGACGTTGTTCTTTTTTGAATTTGGAAGGTCAATGCTCCGGCAGCGTACGCGTTGTTTTGAGCCGCGCTGCAACGGACAACGTTGTGAATGTGTTTTCCAGAAGTGGAGGATCCAGTGGGTGGCATGCAGAGGCTCATGCGAGGCTAAACTTTACAGATGCCTCTGAAACACCATCAGCATGCAGACCAACAGGAGATGACCAATGCTTGGTCGCCCATTGGAGCCCTGCTGGGACCCCCTCATGCGTCCCATTTTTGTGAACACGATAAATCAGGAAGGCCTGGAGGAAACTGGATTACATTCAGCACAAATGCCCGCTAATTACAATTTGGTTGTCAAAGGACACGGTGACCTTAGAAAACTTTTTTTTGTTGTCTAATAGGATGAATACAATGATGAAGTTTGTTAGGAGTGCAAAGGTTAGTCCGGAGCCTGATTTTATATATGAAAAGTGGCATCAAGTGATTTCAAAGAGCCGGATTTTCCCCACATTGGTTAAAAAAAACTAAAAAACAAAGTGCCTTCGATGGTTATCTATCCATGCAGAGTCCCTTCTCCCCGTCTAGGAACTATTACATAGTGAACTATGTAGGAAGCTCCTCTGCAAAAGTAACGCTTTAAAACACCACTCAAGCCTGCTGTTAACTCCAGATTCACTGCTGTTGCTTAATTAAAATGCCCCAGATCAATCTATGGTAAAAAATATGTTTTCATACCAGAAAATACGTCTTAACGCTACAAATATAACTCTTAACACGAGAAATTACGTCAAAACGTGAGAGCTTGACACTAGAAAAAACGTCTTAACAGTAGAAAATGCATCTATTTGCTAGAAAGTCTGTCTTGACGCTAGAAAAAACAGCTAAATGTTAGAAGGTACAGCTTAACGCTAGGAAGTACATCTTGACGCTCTAAATCACGTCTGAACACTACAACATACGTCTTCATACAAAAAGTTACGTCAGAAGACTAGAAAATACATCTATATGCTATAAAATATGTTTAAAGACTAGAAAATGCATCTTAACACTAGAAAATGTTACTGAATACTAGAAAAGAACTGTCAGAAATCAGTGGAAATGCCTCCGATTCTCAAGTGACTCTCATCCGTCTGCTGGTGCGTACCGCTGGTTAGTGACCATTGACTATCCACTAACTTTCTCGGTGCATTGTGGGATGCTTTGAGTGACTCTCTAGGGCAGGGGTGGGCAGTCCTGGTCCTCGAGGGCCACAATCCTGCATGTCCAGCTCATTATCAAGCTCTGCAGAAGCCTGATGATGAGCTGATCATTTGAATCAGGTGTGTTGGAAGAAGGAAAACATCTAAAACATGCAGGATTGTGGCCCTCGAGGACCAGGACTGCCCACCCCTGATCTAGGGTGTAACAACTATACCTAAACATCCAGAAAGCACCACAGGATGGAGGACAGTCTTTGTAGTGCTCTGTGTACAGCCCCGGTTATTCCAGAGACCTCACTGTGAACCCACTTCATTGATGCCAAGTATTCTCAACCCAACGAGACAGTCCAGAGGAGCTGTTGCTCCTTCCTCCACTCAGCTGTATGGCCTCCAGTGTTGGATGCAGACAGGAGGAAGAAGAAGAACAGCAGCGTAGGGCGTCCCAAGCGATGCGACACACACACATGCATAAACTACAAACATGAACGCCCACGCGGCGTCTTCCTTCAAACCGCGGCGTCTCCGACACACACACCTGAGCCCTCCATCATCTCCCGCTCTCTCCCAGAGCCGACAGCTTACAAGACAGGGAGAGTGGAGCTTTGAATAATGGCATCACGTTCGCCCGCCTCGTGTGGATTCATGCCGGCGCGGCTCTGAAACTTGTCGTCTAATGAAACCGATGGCGGCGGCGGCGGGCGTTCGAGAGCCACAGATAATGGAGGAGGATGGAGAGAGAGAGGCCGTGTGAAATTGTGATAGATGGAGGGAGGATTTTGAAGAGAGAGCTCAGTGGAAGCGGCGAGAAGGTGTGAATTCAATCAGAGGAGAACAGAGCGGCCGACATGAGAGCGTTTTCAGCTGTGTGTACGCCGTAACTCCCCAGATACGTAAACCTCATCCCGGCCAATTTGTCTCAGATCAGCAGCGCCCGGCGACCCCGAGGCCACTTCTTGGAAGTGCCAGTTCGGCGTCGCGGGTGGTGTCGCGCGAATCGTGGACGCTCGCGGCGACGGTCAACTGAAATGGACGCAAGCTTTTGAAATGCTGCAACAAAAATGTGTTTCTGTGAACTGCTTTGGAGGGAATGAAGTCAACCTGTACGACTAACCTGCATCCTCTGTGTTTGGCAGTCGGTGTCATTTTGTGATGTGGTGGAAAAAGCTGCCGTTGGGTTTTGTTTGCTGTCATTGTTTTACTGCGTAGGTTTGTTTTTAAAAAAGTTGCTTTTACATGTTAGAAGCTTCAAAATGACTCTGTTAGGGTTTGAAAAAATGTTCAAGTTTGGGTTCAACCACGACATGTTTGGAGCTTCTTCTCCATCCTTGAGGCTGCCAATTGGTCGGCTGGCTGGAAAGGAGCGACTGGTGGCGGCAAAATAAACGTAATTCAGAATGCAGGTCAGTTGTACTAGGAAGTAGGGTTATTAAGGTATTCTTTTGGTGAAGTTCGTCCAGGCAAGTCTCAGCGTTCAGCAGCCATCGTGGCACCAACCCTGGGCAGGAGACCTTCTATCTGCTGCAGGTTTAGTGGTTGTCGATGTCGACAGTCATCAGTCAGATCTGATTAAAAAAGCAAAACAAAAAATGGTTGAAAAGTTTGGTTGCTTTGCCCTAAAATTACTTTTTTCCGCTCTTTACTTCCTCCAACTGTTCAGGATTCTCTTCAGTGGAAAGTTTCTCCTTTTTAACGTCTCTGTAGTCGCTGTAATGAACAGAGGAAACAAGAGCAGCTGCCAAACAAACTCCCATTTACTCATCCTCAGTGCACATCATTGTACTTTCAAATGATGCCAGATAGCAGTAAAATAATTGATATATTTGCAGATTTGAATACAGCAAAAACAGTACTGTAATTCTGCTGTCAAATGGAATTAAAAACAAATATTATTTGTAGAAATACAGACATTTAATGGGGACATTTTTTTTAAAATTTGGGCCTTTTTTGAGGGACAGGATTTTAAAAATAAAAAAAATAAATTGGTTATTATTTGTAACTTAAAGCAATGAGGACAATCTGTCAAATAATCCAAAAATTAGTCAAATTGTTTTTTTTTTAAGCGATAGAAAATGTTGTTAATCCATAAATAGTAACACGTTTCTTTAATTACTAAAAAAAAACACTCATGTCTTGTATGACTTGAAAGCTCCATCCTGCTTCTTTTTTTCTTTTCAAAATACAAGACTTGATTTTAAAATAC
>NW_007579186.1:177438-180172 GCF_000690725.1 Stegastes partitus
TTTATTTTCACAAATATTTATATAAATATCATTGTTATGATGTAAAAACTTCAGGAAAATCAGTTTTTCGAGCAGAAATTGTTCTGAAAGTGTGATAATTTGAGATTAAATGACTCGTATCTTGTTAATTTTGCTGCAATTTGTTGATGGAAAATTAGGTAAAAGCATCAGAAATGTTGTTTTTATTATTTTTATTATTACGAACTGTTTTGCATTTTCCAATACAACCCGTTATGTAATGCCGTTGTCACATCAGATTTGGTGGCGGCGGCGGCGCTGACTGGTATCACAGCCCCGATCACACGGGAAGCTGCTGCATTAAGGAGCTGCTGCACAAAAGCCTCGACATCAAAAGAATGTTCTGTGACTGGATAGCTGTGACGGGCCTCCGTCTCCGTGGTGTCACGTTGCTCCGGGAGCCCGGAGCCGACCTGGAGGTGATGGAGCAACAGAAGGGAGGGAGATGGGGGCGGCGTGGTGCAGCAGAGGGGCTCCGCTCCACCAACAGTCGGGCCAATCTGTCAAGATCCGGCAGGCGGCCAGGGCATCTCGCTATCAGCCTGCCTGCAGTGTATTTTTAGAGTGATTTAGAGGTTCCTGTCTGTAATGATAATAACGCTGCAGCTCCTGCACGAAGCCTCCCCCTTTTGAACAGAGCCGCAGATAAGACGGGACGGCTCAGGCGTCCGAACGCCGAGGCCGATAGGAACCGAGGAGGGACTCAAAAGGGCAGCGCCGCTGACTTTTACCGCCGAAATGTGACGTTAATGTATGTGCACCGGAGTGAACACAGAGCAGATAGCCTCGCAGTTGTAGAGGGAAGATGATCTGATGAGATCCTGGAACGCCTCGCTGCATCGCTTCACATATTAATGAGGAGGTTTCCTCCAATCTGCTCCTTTTTTTACATAAAATATCTACTATCACGGATCTTTATGTAGATTTAATCACATAAGACATTTTTGCTGAGACTGTTTATTACACTTAATGCGCATTTTAAATGTTCTTATTGTTAAGTTTTATTTGTTTATCTGTATTTATGGTGGCGGTAGCTTCACTGTATTTCCTCTCAGGGATTAATAAAGTATTTCTGATCTATTCTAATACTAAGAAAAGCTTTTCACACACCTGTTAGGCTTTAAAATCTTTTTTTTCTTTTTGTTTTGCGTGTTTCTCGGCTCGTGCCTCTGAAATGTTGCTGTCCTGCTGCAGCACGATGTCAGTGAAGCTTCTGATTGTTTCAAAGCTTTCTCAACATTTTTATCTCTGAGTTAATTGAATTACGGTCAAGCTGTGCTTCAAAGTGTCGGACGTGTTTACATGTTCAGCAAGTGCCGATTCTGAACCGCGGTCGGAGTGAAATCCAGATAACAGAATTCATTAACTTTAGCAGAATGTCCATAATTAAAGAAGTTTCCCCTGTTTTTAACGGACGTGTGAATCAAACCGTCCAGATTATTGAAAACACCAACAGATGTTCCCTCAACACGTCTGTCGGGGCTTCGGCTTGTGTTTCTGATGAAATGCTCCTTTGTGTCAAACACATTCAGGTTGTTCTGTTAAAAATCATCAGAGCTCCTCTGTTCTGTTCCATCTCTGACTTGCTTCAAACTTTATTCATCCTGAGCTATCCATACCTGAAATGGTGTCTGTGGAATATTAGATTGAGATATCTTAAACTTTCCGAGATTTTCAGTTCGTCTTTTTGGGCAAATCGAAGTTTGAGTCAGTTTGAACGGCAACATCTCAGAAACTGTTGAAGATAAAAGCCGGACATGTTCACTAGTATTTCTAATACAGCAGCACTGATCCAGAATCTGCAATATTATGTTAAAAATATACTTTTTCNAGTAAAATAGAGGGAATATATATATTTCACGTAACATTTGCTTCCTGAAGTAATCCGTTCACGTCTGATCCAGTTTGTTGGATCATACTTGAAGTCAGGCTGCAGAAACGTCCTCCTCAATTACTGATCTTATTAATCAATTCATGCCAGTCATTCCAGCCCACGTTCATTATTTTTCCTATTTCTACCACCTCACCCACTGACAGCTGTTCACCTTCTCTAATTCCTCCCCGACTCGACGCTTCAAAGCGAGGGGGAGTTTAAATTTACTGTTTACTTGCAGGTTTTTGTTTCCTCACCTGGAGGAGTCGAGCTCACGTTGGTGTTTGGGAGGAACCTCGTGATCACACCTGAGTCGTCTCTCCATCCTTTCTCGTGTCCTCCTTCTCTAACCCAACCATCTGCTGCTTCTCCTTCAGCACTGTCTGGCTGTCGTTTTTTTTCTCCCCTCATCTTTCCTGGATCGCTCCATTCGAACCCTGATACACGTTTTTCAAAATAAGGGCGGTGCCGGTTCCTCAGGTTCCTCAGACGAGATCCAACCAGGAAACTCATACAAACACTTGTACTACCATTACAGATGCTGCTTAATAATCCAGTACTTCAGCGGTACTTTTATCGGTTCTAGCTGGTTAGAACTGAAGAACCCTCTTGGAGAAGTCCACAAGAGAAGTCCAGTTGGTTTCCACTGAAGCTCCTGGGATTACAGTGATGATGGAGAATCTGCACATTTATAGATCTTGTGGGTGTTTTTTTTTTTTTTACACTGAAGCTGCACCGCTGGCAAATGGAGTAAAAGAAGGAGGAATGGTTTTAAATTATTGGTGCTACTTCAGAAGCAAACAAGACCAAGTTATGTCTTTATAATTATCAATATTGTGTCCA
>NW_007579186.1:183059-184363 GCF_000690725.1 Stegastes partitus
ATAAATGGACACATTTCATGGTCGTGACATTTCAGGTAAAGTTGATTTCAAATTGTAATGATTTAAAACGTCATATCGAATTCATTTAACTGCCATTTATGGAGCCAGTTTTCTTCAGGTGATACAAGTGGACATCAGAAGAGGTTGATATGTGTGAATTAGTTAAAGTTTTCAACCAGTCACCTGATGTAGCAGCTCCTCAGACTATTATTACATCTGTTGAAGCTCATTCTTCTCAGCCGTTGTCTCTTCATATCAACCTTCTGCACAACTCGCAGCTCTTTCCTTTTTATTTTCTCCAGTGACTCTGTTGGTGTGTCTGCGATGGACGTGCAGCTGAATCCAGTTTTAATTCCATCTGTAGAGATTCATCTGAGCCATTTCTGTATTTAACTTGAAATTCCCAAAGGTTTTCTGTAAATGTCTAATCCTGCTTGCGTCCTCCCGTCCAGGTAATTCTCAGCTGGGTGCATCCATCGTGGACGCTCTGGACACTCTGTACATCATGGGTCTGCACGACGAGTTCAAGGACGGCCAGGAGTGGATCGAACAGAACCTGGACTTCGGCGTGGTGAGAACCTGCCTTCCTTTAATACATGACGAATGTGTGAAACTGTTGTCGAACGAGAACGACAAACTCTGAGATTCTCTCTGAAAAGTGGAGCCAAGTCTTCAGGAATTGTTTCTAATCTGAAATGAAAATGACGGAACAAGTTCACTGCATCAGAACTTATATCAACTAAGCAATTAATTCTTTAGAAAAAAAGTCAAAAACCAACTCAAGCAGGTGTCAACATGTTGTGAAATTCCATTAAACTTTTCTAATATAAAAAAAATGTGCAAAAAGTACGAGCAGCCCTGGTGGAAGCACGGCTGGTGTCACTTCAATGGAAGTTTAGCAGCTTAATATTAGATTAGAACCTATTTGTTTAATAAAAGTTGGTACCTAAATGCTTAATTTGACTCATTACTTTGATTGCCTGTCCACTCTGAATGCACCGTGGCTGAGCAGTTTTGGATATTTCCAGGCTCTTGTCTCATTTTCGCTCACTGTGGGTTCATTTTTCGCTGCAAATATAAAATCTATGGAAACAGCACAACGAGAGAGAAGTTAAAAAAAAAACGTCTGTCAAGAAAAACAAAGTTGTAGCGCCATAAATCATTTCTCGATTAGAAAAATCCCCTCCAAATCAACATGTACAGCTTTTTCCTCTCTGCTCTGCTCATCAGACGTAGAAAGATGTTCCACCATCAGCTGTAGAAAGATGTTCCACCATCAGATGTAGAAAGATGTTCCACCATCA
>NW_007579186.1:184903-199314 GCF_000690725.1 Stegastes partitus
TGTAGGAAGATGTTTTAGTGTCAACAGAATCAGATGCAAACGGTTTATTTTGAGTCACATAATAATCCGGTGATTTTGATGGAAATTTCAAGCTTAGATTGGGTTCATTTTCACAATTTGACTCTGAACATTAGATCTAGAAAGATGTTCCACCATGCTGACTGTATCCTCCAACAACGTGCTCCTCTGTTCACCGTTTTTGAGCCATGCCACATTTATATATGTTTAATTTTGCCCTCATCTTTGTAATTTATTGACATACTACACAGCCTGCAGTTCAACCAAACAGCTCCTGAGTTTGTGTCAGGTGACTGTCGGTTGCATTAAAAGCTTTACAGAGTCTGACGCAAGCTGTTCATTTTGGGTGAGGTTTTGAGTGAATAGTTAATTATTAATTGTTAATTGTGTTTATTTTCCTGGTTAGACTGCTCGTCACACATAATAAGTTCAAGGAAAGTTTAAACTCTGCCAGTTCTTTCTGTCTTTTCACGTTTTCTTGCTCTGATAAGCGGCCGTCCAGCTACATAATATGCAGATAAGGTCCAGAGAGATTCAAAACCCTGATCTTTTTTATTTTTCTCCTGCTGAGGCTCTGTTTGCCATTTGCAGCCATCATCCTTCATCTTTCTTTTCGTCCTTTTCGCTCCAGTTTCATTTCCCTTCCCCTCCTCTCACCTTTTTTCCGTTAACTGTCTCTCATTTCCGTCTCACTTGTCCGTCAGCTCTGCGGCGCTCCTCATTTATTTCCCTGTTTCACTTCCTCCTCTGCCATCGCCGCCTTCCTTCGCCTCCTTTCCAGCCGTCAATCACCGTCCCTGCTGTTATTTTTTCTGCCGTGCTCCCTGAATTCTCTTACCACCTCCATCTTCATCCCACTTCGCCTCCGCATTTGTTTTCCCTCTGCTCTCGATGACCTCTGTGTGGACTTTCATTGTCGTCAATCTCTCCTCATTTACTACATAATACAAAATAGTAATTTTATCTTTCTTCTATCCATCATCTGCTTTGAATACCTCCGACCCTCCGCCTGCCTTCGTGCTTAGTTTTTCCAAGTTGCTTTCATCTTTAGTTCCATAATTTGGAGTCTCCATCTTTTATTCTTTCTCTATCCATCTCTGTCCATCTCTCGGCTATTCTCCAACCTGTTTTCTGTTTTTCTTTTAACAAAATCTACCCTTTTCCCCCCAATTTCCTGGAATCGTCTCATATATGTGTGGTTTTGTTTTGTTTTGTTTGTTGCTGCTTTTTGTAAAAAAATATATATAGCTGATGCCGATTATTGGTGATCAGAAAAGGCTAATGACTGATATTTTCACCCGATATACATTAAATGTAATGTTTTAATGGCATGTGATAGCAGCAAACCTGTCATTCATACCTGAATATGGAAAATATAAATATGAGTCATTACATTTGGATGCTCTGCTCTCTTTATGTGTTTCCAAACTGACTTAAAATTTGATGTAATGACTTGAATTTCTCTAAAATGACTCAAAACTTCTCCAAAGTGACTCAGATTTTTTCCCCAAACGGTCCAAAATGACTTCAGATTTGACAAGAAGACTCGAAACGGTTTCAAAGTGATTCAGAATTCTCCAAAATTATTAAAAACTTTTCGAAAGTGACTCAAAATGGACAAAGAATGTGTCCAAAATTACATATCTGACAAAAAAAATTCAAAATGTTTCCAAAGTGACTTAAATTTCAACAAAATGACTTAAAACGTCTCCAAAGTGACTTCTTTTTTTTTTCCAAAATGGTTAAGAATTTGTCCAAAGTGACTTTAAATCTGACAAAAATGACTTAAAATGTTTTCAGATTTGTTCAATATTCTCCAAAATGATTCAAACATTTTCCAAAGTTGCTCAAAGGAATCTTCAAAATGGTTAAAAAAAAAAAGTTGTCCAGAATTGCCTAAAATTAGACAAAAAGGACTTAAAATGTTTCCAAAATGACCTAAAAGTCTCTTAAATGACTCAAAACTTTTCCAAGGGACTCGGATTTCTTTTCCAAATGGTTAAAGAATTTGTCCAAAATGACTTAAAATCTGACAAAAATGACTCAAAACATTTTCAGTCATTCAGAATTCTGAAATAGCAGCGATTCAATGAGGACGCTCTGCTCTGTTTATGAGGCATCGGCTGACAAAAATGTAAAAAAAAATAACTTAAAATTTAACAAAAAGACGTAAAATCCTCTGATATGACTCAAAACATCTCCGAATTGACTCGGATTTCTTTTCCAAATGGTTAAAGAATTTGTCCAAAATGACTTAAAATCTGACAAAAATGACGCAAAACATTTTCAGTCATTCAGAATTCTGAAACAGGAGTGATTCAATCAGGATGCTCTGCTCTGTTTATGTGACTGAGGTCGATCAGTTTGTCTCCTGCTGCTCTTCTCTATTGTTTTAATGTTTCATTGTGTATCACATTTATTACCCACTAAGGTCCAGATCTTAACATTAATTCTTGTTTTCCAGACTCTGTTTCATGTTAATCTGTGGCTGCCTGCTAACTTAGCCGCTAGCCGTTAGCATAGCATTAGCCGCTGTGAGAGGAGCTAACTTCCTGGTTTGTGTTTCTCGTTCAGTTTTTACAGTTTCTGCTTTGTAGACATTTCTGAGACCAAAGACAGAGAGAGGAGGCTGCATCACAACCAAAGAAGAGCATTTTATTCAGCAATATTCGGCCGATACAGATAACTATAATCGTGAAAATGCCAAATATCGGCCACGATGCTCGGCCTATTCCTGCTGTTTTCTGTCTCTACCTAGCCAGGCTTCTATTTATTCGTCCCTCCACCTGTCAGCCTCGATCCTTTCTTCTGCATCGCATCTTGTCATTTCCTCTGTACTTCCCCCTCCTTCATTACCTAAATTTATCTTCAAATGATCGCCCTGTCCACGTTCTGTCATGCCGTCGCTTTGCTCTCCTCCTCCTCCTCCTCGCTTCGCTTTGCTTTCTGCTGACACCGACGTCTGACGCTTGTTAGTCGCCCTGCCGAGGCGATCACAGGGCGGCGTGCAGGCAGGCGGGAGGGGATCTAACAGCCTGACACTCAGAGGGCTAATTAACCTCCGGATCGCTGTGGTCGAGCAGTGGAAAGAGGAGGAAGGCTTAGACTGAAGGGGGAGAAATGAAGGCGAGGATGAAGCATCGGGGATGGGAAGAGGGATGAAGGCAGGAGAGGGATGCACGCTGGTGGAGATTAGATAGCTGGGAAATACAGGCAAGGAGAGGAAACGCTGGACAGACGAGAAGGTGAAAAAGCAGGAAAAGGGCAGCTGGAAATCTGAGTTTGATTGGACGGAGCCAAGGATCAGATGGAGGAGGGAAGATTAGAGGAGACAGAACGAACACAAAGGGAAGCAGAGTAGATACCACCAGAGGAAATAAGGAGGAAGAGAAGATGAGGCAGACGGGGAGGTCTACTTTTCAGAGATGATTGTTTTTTTTTTCCCTCTGAGATGTCAGCAGTCATTCAAAATAAGAAAAATACCTTTTATATGAATGAATGGAGGAGACGCTATTATGTTAGCACGACAATAAAGAGCTCAGTTTGTCCTCGTCTGTTGTGGAATATAATGTTCAAGATGCCATCATGTGTGATGTTACTCATGACCTTTGGTATAATTGTCAGCATCACCTTTTACTTCATCGTACTTGTTCTGTTTCAGTATTGACTTCTATGAGGCGTTGCATTTCTTATGCTGTGTTTTTCTGACCGATATCTTTTGTGCCTGTTGCGCTTTGGAGATGCAAGAAAGAAGCATTATGTCAGCATGGAGCAATAAAGGGCCAAGCTTTTTAGTTTGTAATTCGAATTTAATGAATCAACACCTCGGGAAGCTCGATTTTTAAAAGTCATCGAAGTTCGTTTGAAAACGACATGAAGAGGCCGATGTTTGGCTTCATGTCGTGCTGAAGCTCTGTACAGTGTTTGTGTTGTCACACCGATTTTCTGCGCTAGATGTCCAACACAGTCGTGCTAGCATTTAAATAATTGTGAGCGCTAGTTGAGACGAAGGCTAGTAAATTACAGAGTCGAGTACAGGAGTGCTAGCAGCTAAGCTAACGATCTGAAACTTGGTCAACAATGTGGAGCTTTCCCACCTGTCAAAGCCACTGAAGCTGATTCATCTACCAGCAATAATTTAGGTGCAACTTTGCTTTGAAGCTCATTGATTTTATTCTATAGACTTGCTGGCTAACTAGCTAACCGCTAACATTAACGAAACGTTCACATTCGGGTGGAAGTTCTCGACTGTTGAGGATAGTTTGGCAGCCTGTCATTCAGAATAAGCCTCTTTATCTCCTCTGATCTTGTCTGAACTCTGCATACGACTCTGTTTAGGTGTGATTTTTACAGCATTGTTCAGTTTTTCTTCATAAGAAAATCAGTTATTTGCTGGTTGTGAAAGACCTTTTTTACTCGTCAGTACACAGCCTGCAGTTCAATCAAAACGTCACAGAATTTTTGTGATTTTATTTTTTATTTTTTTGCATATTCTGGTGCGAACCGTTTATTTTTTGGAGATATTTTTAAATGAGACAGATTAATGTGATTTGTAGTGAAACATCTTGATTTCCAGCTTGGTTTTTTTGGGTTATTTTTCCAGAATTAATTTTATGTCACACGTGATTAGTTATTAAGACGTCGGAAAGGCATCGATTCATCCTGTTTTGACAGTTCTTTGTTCTGGTAAATTTAATTTTGGTGAGTTTTTAAAAAAAAAGATAACATAATGGGGTTCAGAGGGTTAATAAAATAAAACAAAGGTATTTCTTATTCTTTTGGTGGAAATTTGTTCTCTGAAAAATTAAATTGGCTGCTCGAGCTAGTCCTGCAATCGTGGATGAGTTAGATAAATAAAAGACGGATTTAACCAGTAAAACACTTTAGATGCTGAAGCCGAACAGTTTAAAGATATCCGTCGGCGATCTTTATTGAAGATAAAAGTTTTCCGTCGCGTTGAGTCACAAACTGTGTGCATCATATCTCCGTCTTCAGATTCGATTTGAGGTGTGAGTCGGAGAATGAGGAAGGATCGTTTTTGACCCCAAGGTTTTTTTTGTTGCTGGCTTTGGAGCTTCACAAAGTTTGAAAACCTCCCCCAAAAATGTCATCCGTATCATGCTGCTGCAGCTTTACCGAATTTATTAGCGAGTATGGTTCTTCTGAAATGGAAGGTGGCTGAGCGGAAAATGAAAAGAGACAAAGTTCAGTGGATGGAGGGAGGCAGTAAAAGGGACAGGAAGAGGAGTCTGAATAGATAGATAGATAGATAGATAGATAGATAGATAGATAGATAGATAGATAGATAGATAGATAGAATGTAAATTGCATGGCGCGGCAAAATGACTTGAACTAAAGTTTCCATCCACTTGTCAAGACCGGGTAAATGATGGAAGTCTTGAATTTCCAGTGCCTCTGATAACTCTTCGTTTTCTATGTTGGGGTCTTTGTGTCTTTGTCACAAAAAACAATCCCCCATTGTGATTCTTTCATAGATTTGTAAAAGTTCTTCTGGAAACGTGCTGGGTCAAAAGTATACGTACCGAAATGCTGATGTTTGGGGAAATATCCTTTGGCCATTTTCACCTCAGTTTGGTTTCCGTCCACAAGCTTCTGGACAGAATTGGTGCAGTGAAACTAAATTTGTCGTCTTTCTGACTTGCTTCTGCGTCACAGTCCACAGGTTCTTGATGGGTTTAAGGCCGGACTTTGGGGAGGACCAGTCTAGAACCTTAATTCCAGTGTGAGCTTCGTGCTCTAGGAGTCACTGGAAACTCAACACTAACATGATATACGTGGTCTTTACAAGTGTCTGTAAACTTTTGGTCACGACTGCATCTATGAACATGTCTCAGAATATAACGTAGGTATAGAAACAGATATTCGTACAAAAGACGAAAGTAGGTTAGATGTAGTGATGAGAGCAGCACATCCACCTTACAACAACAACATCTGGATCCATTTGACAGCATCTCAGCGTGTTCTCTTGCACTGTGTAATAAAACCTCCCTTAGCAACAGAACATATGAAATCCGTGCCTCCTGACAAAAGGTGGGGAAAGATAAAACGTTAAACAAATTCAACGAAGACGACGGCAGCGCGAGACAATGAGGAATCACTGCAGATATGCATGGCCTGAGCGGCGAGGAGGACGGGAGTGTGGGGAGAGATTAGAGGGAGGAGAGAGGATGAAGCTTGTGTTAATAAGTGAGAGGAGGAGGGAGGCGTGTCGGCGTTTTCATTAACGGCCTGATTTGATGCTCTTATACCTGCCTGCATTAGGTGGAGGATTCAGGCATTAGCTCGCCGCTACTGTAGCACTCTGAAAGGTTAAGCTAGCTTAGGCTAAATCTTAGCAACGCGGCCGCGGCATTACTCTGGATTTTTCGCTCCGGGCCTTTTTTTTTTTCACAGAACAGGTACTCGTGGAGAGCAGTATTTTTCAAGGCCGCAGCATAATTAAGCTCGGCCCTCGTGGATATCAAAGATTTGTTCGGCCTTTTTCTAGTCGGCGCTCTGAGGCTGGAAGGAGGCCATAGTCTGGATTTTCCATTTAGGAGATTAAAGACATCACTCTGAGTGGAGTTTAATCACTCTTCTGTGCATATATGAGTTCCTCAACATTACATTGAGCTTAACTGCTTCGCTGAGCCGTGGTCCTGACGGCGAGGATGCTTTCGCCCGTTTCTTTGCAATGTCACGATCATGGACGGCTTTGAATCGGGCTTCGGTTAGCGACGAGCTAACGCTTCCAACCCCGGGCAGTTTGGGGACATTTCTATCTGCTAATGTCACATTTTAACTCACTGCAGCACTTGGTTAGAAGAAGATACGACTCCAAAAGACAGTTATAATGCCATAAATTAATTATTTTTCCCACTGAAATCATTTCGTTTAGCATTTTTCCAAGTTACTAATACTAAAAAAAATGGCTGCTTTCCATGCTGGAGACATTTGACTAGAACAGCAGCTCTGGAGAGACGTTTTTGAGTTGTGCTGCTTTTATTTGATTGATCAAGAAGGTTTTATTTTACTCTCAATCTCTTTAATTTGTCTTCATACTTGCCTCCCATCTGCTCCGTGGAAACACTTCCTGCAGTTCAACCGAGGTGCGCATAGGAACGTTTTTTAAAAAGTTTTTTCACAAATTTGTGGGAATTTTTAAAAATGAGATGCAGAATATAATCATACTTTTTTATTGCAGTTAATTAATCATGGCATAGGATTGCACATTTATGTTTTTCTCATTCATGTGGAATGTAATTTAAAAAAAAATAAATAAATTACTGCAATTTTAAGCTTACAGAGTTAAAAATTGAACAAGTCTATTTGGTTTTGTTTTTTTAATACAATTATTACCTCCAAAAATTGTGTAATTTGTTTATTTTTTTCTCTTTTAAACTAAAAAAATGTTTGTAATTTGTTGTTGTTTTTTAAACCAAAAAATTTTGTAATTTTTTGGTTTAAATAATTTTTAATTTTTTTAAGTACTTTTTTTTATTTTATTTTTTTTAAGTAGCATCTCTTTGTTGTTCAGGATATTCAGCATGCAGAGGAAAAATACTGTAATACGTATTTTCTGCCCCACTACATTCAGAGAATCATTATCTCTGTTAATTATTCTAACGTTTCGGTGATTTTGCTGTAATGAAAACAGAAGAGACAACAAACTGACTTACAGTAAACAAACCAACAGTTTAATCAGCGTAGTTAAACTTTATTACGAACACTTTGGCTAGTTAACCCTCACCGTGGTGGAAAACTGTGAACGCATCTGAAAGCTTGGTGGGGATGATTTAACCAGGAAGTCAGTCTGTCATGTGTTTGTAGTTTTTCTAGCCTCTCTGTCGTCTTTTTAGTGATCTTCTGAGATTTCTGATCTTCAAAAATCATCCAAATTCATCAAAGGTCTGGTGTTTTTTCAGTTTGCTTGAAATCTGGCGCCCGTTTGGTGTTTTCCAGTTTTACGCTCCTCATATGCTTTTAACAGATTTATGCACATTTTCCTGCCGCCCACCCGCCAGCGGCTCCACCAGCTTCACCGCTAATGAATGATGAAGTAGCTGCCGTGTCGGGTCGAGGCGAGCGGTGAGTCATTGTCGGACTCTCCGGTGTCCCGGTTGGGCCTCCGCACTGCAGCGCCGATGATGGATGCGTCGACACGAGGTGCGGATCCGCCGCCAGGACCCAAAGATCCTCCGAATTAATGGAGTCCGTCAACTAATAATCCCGTCGGAGGTGCAGATTTGATCGAGGGGACGAATCGACAAAGTTTTTATTATTTAGCGCAAACCTCTGCGCCTAAACGCTGCCGTGTTACTTCAGACACGAAGGAAAATGTTTTTATTTTCCACGTCACTCCTGAGCGCTCACAGCTGTCATGTTTGGCATGATTGGAAGCTTCCTCTCCCGTCTTTCCGCTGAAGGTGAAAGACATTTGACAGCGACTTCGCGGCTCTGGTTCCTCCTCGCTCCTGTCACCTGGAATGACAAGTCGTCGCTCGGTTTCATATTTTATCTTGAGTCGCCTGGATGACATGTTTTTCGATTCTTTCTCTTCAGACTTGAAGGACTATCGGCGGATTTTTTATTTTTATTTTTTCATGCTTTTTCGTGAAAAAGTTTTGAGCCAAACCGTTGCGGATGTAGACGGCGTGCTGTGAGGGGGAACAAAAAGAAATAAAGCCGCGATGTGTGTTCTACAGTAGGAATCAAAAGAAATGATTACAGCTGGAGATGTTTGCAGACGATCGGCCTCCCGTGGACGCTCAAAGGTTTTATTACATAACAAGCAGTTTGCTCTGTGTAAATGAAATGCATGCAGAGGACACGGAAACACCTTTTATATCTCACAAATAATAAAATCAAAGTTGGTGCTGCTCTATTGTCCTCAACTATTGAGATGTAGGGGTTAAATATATGATTTGTGTCCTTTTTTAAAATGATTTGACTGTAAAACATCATAAAATGTCTCCAAATGTCACCTGTTGTGTGCAGACTTTACTGTTAAGCTTAATTTATTCAGATATTTGCCTCTTTCTGTGGAAACACGTCCTGCAGTTCAACCCAAAAGTGCCTGAGTTGTCGTTGCATCTGGCGCAAGACGTAGAATAAAAATAATTTAGATAAAACGCCACCATTTTGTGACACGTGATTGGTTTGAGGACCATCTGAGAGCTGAAAACATCAATGAATCTCTTTGTTTTTACAGTTTCTGCCTCAATGAATGGTTTAATTTTGGAGATTTTTTTTAAAGAGAACTTGCACACGAAGGAGAAATGCTGTCATTTGAGGATTTTCTGGTAAAATGTAGGTTTATAGGAGAAAAAACAAAGATAAAGACGAGCAGAACGTTTACTAGTGTGTCAGACAGCTTTAAATCTTTGGTTGATGACGACTAGAAAAGTCTAGATTCAGAATATAGAAGAGTATTTTTTAAAGTGTCCCATAATATTCTCATTTACAGGTTTTATTTTTGGACTCTTGTACAATTTATTTACCTGCTTCATTGTAAAGAAAATTAAACATCATGCTGTTTTTCTTGTGCTGTGTGTTTCTGCAGCAACTCTTGATGTAAATACAAAGTCAGTGTTTTTCTGTGGGAGTTTGTGAGCAGAGCTGGAACGCTTAATCGATTAATCGTCATCTACTAAACTACTCAGGATCAATATGGGTGATTTCTTAAAGAAAAAACGTGTAAATCCCCTGATTCCAGCTTCTTAATGTGAATATTTTCAGCTTTTTTTTTCTTTTTTTTTTCTTTCCTCTGTGACAACGTTTGAGGACGTCGTCTCGAGCTCGAGCAACATTTTTCCCATTTCCTGCCATTTATAGACGAACCTGCTCATCACTTAAAGAGACAGATTATGACAATAATCATTAGTTACGCTCCTGTTTGTAAGTTTGCAGACTTTCTACGAGCAAAAATACTCAAATGCTCTTTAAACCGTCCACATCTCAACACGCTCTTCATAGATAAAACCCAACTTCTACTGTTTACCGTCGACATACTTTGAGGAATCTGCTGTCGGTGGAGTTCATCATTACGCTTCTGCTGATCCACAAAGTGACTGTACACGATATGCAAATACGAGCCAAAGTCGACTCTGCACGAATCAAAATATTCCCACGACCTCGTTAGGAGCAACGTGAACAACAGTGACGGGATCCAATTACAACAAACACAGATTATGTTTGGCAGGAAGCTGCATGCTGAAGAAAGCAGCTTTTAGGACGGGTCCGCTGGTTTGTCTTCACACCGGCGTGCTGGATATTAACAGAGAAAGCAGAGGTTGGAGGCGATCACGGGTCGTCTTTCAGAGCCGCTTTGCAATAGAAGATCAGAGAACGAAGCCACTTTGCCGTCTCGTTGCGTAGCTTCGTGACAAAATCACTTATTCAAATCAAAACCGGTCCTGTCGTGCATCGCTGCACAGCCTCCGAGTTTCCTCGCTGCCCCGCCTGCGTTCACTGCAGGCGTTTTAAAACCGGCCTTGTTTTACGGCGCCGCTGCTCATCGAGGGTCTGAGCTCCTTGTAAACGGCTAACAAGCGAGGCCGACTGACAGACAGGAGGGTTAGATGGATGGATGCCGCAGAATGGGGTCGGCTTTACGAGAGCCTCCCAGCCTTCATCAAGCTCCGAATCCTGCAAGAGCCGCCTGGCTGCTCCACGTGTGCTTCAGAACCAGAAAACGACGACCTGAGAGGCTGTTGAGGAGAAACTGGAGCGAGGCCGGTTCGTGCGGCGGCAAAAGCGAGCGGTTCTCTTTGTTTCGGGTTCAGATTCAGACGTGTTGGGACCAAGAACGATGCAGGTTGGTGTTCGAAGCAGACGTGTGTAGATGTGATGGGCGTCTCATCTGTGGGGGCACGTCAAGAAGACTTACTGTTCCCAGCAGTGTCTACAATTTATGGCAGTCCTCTGCGTCGACGCAAAGGGCGAGAAGCAGGGAGATGAATGAATTAGCAGAATGTCAGATGGAGGTAAACATGCTGCGGTTACCTCCTCAGGTAGCTCCACGGTCCCAAACATCTCCTCAAGTCCAACATGTTAAAGCCGCATCAGCCGTCTTCCCTCTTTGCAGGTAAACTCCTCGTCATCTGGCATGTTTCCATTTTTCTACTGTGAAAACGTCAGAGCAAGGTCACGGCGTCATTTGAGCCGGGATGAGTGATCTGTCCTCATCGCCGTCAAGGATGCTGTCGCTCGCCGAGAAATTTCTCGCGATTGACTTGAAGTGATTGTTTGAAGGGTTTTTATTTCGCTGGTTTGTGGGAAAGCTGCGAGACCAGCAGTAGGGGTCCATAAAAGTGGAGAAAAATGCAATTTTCTGACTTCATTAATGAAAGAAAACACACATAATGGTCGAGTTTATCCACACGCCTTTGTCTCGCAGTGGCTTCGGTTTGGTATTGTTTTGATCGTCGTGCTCCCGGTGGCTCCTGCGTTTTGTTCTATTCCACATCTACCCGTCGGCGGGTTAAAGAGTTGTTTATCGAACGATTTCACTTGCAGATGCTTTCCCCCTTTTTCAAATTTGACTGTGTGATCCAGAATTTGTTTAGGAATGCAGATTGCCTTGGAAGTGGAGTTTTAAAGTGTCGGCCGTCTCTCTCCCCTACTTTGCATTTTCAGCTGCGCGGCGGCGGCGGCGGGGTTTGTGTCGGCATTAGAGGGAAGCTGGCGAGTGTTGTGGCCCGTCGGACTGAGCCAGAGTCAGAAATGTACACAGTTTACTAATAAGTATTTTAGATTATATGGCAAGAAGTGGAACGGCAGCACCTCTGATCAGTCTTCATGAGAGCAACGATGGCGCAGCTGGTTTTGGTTTCACTTTATCTGTCATCAGAGCAAACTGTGGAGAAGTTTTTAGTACTTTGGCAGGTTTTTACTGTCTGTTGGTGGATTTTACCATCACTATAGAGCATTACAAACCTGCAGGGTGTCAAGAAGACTTTATTTTTCCAACACATGACAGGAAGTGTACAAATGAATGGAATAAAAATGCAATAAAACGATACAAACAAATCAACATCAGGTTCTAATGAAGGACTCAGAGAAGGGCTTCAATTGGTGACTCGTAATTGATTTACGTCTACCTAAACTAGCTTTTAATGCCACTGGTTGAAGTCACATGTGCTCAAATCATTTTATTACTCTAAAAATGAGCATTTCTGCAACTTCATTTTAAGGAAAGTCAACCTGAAGTTTTCCATTTTTGCAACTTGCATATTCGCTTTAACCAAATGTCGAGCGTACAACATGATTTTCACTGTTCTTTTAATTAGAATACCGCTGTAAACAGACAAAGTGTCGTTTTCCACAAAAGTAAACCGTCATCACCGAAGCAGACGGATATAAAACCGTTCTTAACTTCAACTACAGCTCAAATACTCGAAGAATCGTACAAAAATGTGTACCGAACCAAGTAAACATTGCATTTGTGTTGTCTGACATTTTCTTTCTGCTCTTGTTTTCCCAGAATGCCGAGGTGTCGGTGTTTGAGGTCAACATTCGGTTTATCGGAGGACTGTTGGCGGCCTACTACCTCTCCGGCCAGGAAGTAAGTGTGCTCTCCTTTTGTTTTTGTGAGGTTGTGGGTGAGATTTGCATTAGTTGCATTTGACGGAAACTTGACGAACGTTTTGTTTTGAAGATGGCAAGAACTGGAAATGGGTTGGTTGGTGTTTTTTTTTTTTTTTTACTTCGGAAGACAGAAAAAGTGGACTTGGAGGAAGTATTCCTCTCCTCCTGCCATCCGTCCTCTCCTCTGCTGCCATTAAGGCCAGCAGACAGATTTTGTTTCTTGGTTAAGGCGCTGGTGAAAGTTAAATCCGACCATCCATCTCTCTCCCTCCGTCCAGTCCCATCGACTCCGGCTTTCATGCCCGGCCAAGCGGTGCTCCTTCTATAATGGGAGCAGATACATCAAATATGTGCTCAGCGCAGCCTCCACAACCGCCGCCGCTGCTCTCTATTATAATTTTATTTCGATGTTCGTGCCGCCCAACGCTCGCCCATTTACAGCGTCGGCTCTTTGAAGCTCGAGCCGCTTCCCCACCCTCCCGCTGCCTTGTTTGTTCTCGAACCACAGCTGTCAGATCGTAGTGAACCCTCGAAATGCTGAAGCCACGCAACGTCGTGAGCGAGCGAATGTCGGGTAATGATCCGCCTGCGAGCGTCGGGGAGAGACGCCAGTGGAGCTAAGGCATTTTACATCGATCGCATTGACTTCTTTTTTTTTTTTTTGCGTTGAAAAGTACTTCTGAAGGTGAGATTTCTGTTTTGTTGAGAAGAAATCATTGAACCGTCGTCCTTCCACAACAAACCCACGCTGGAGATAATGTGAAGTGAGACGCAGCCAAAAATGAAGGAAAACCAAAGCATTTTACCGTTCTGTTAACTATTTAAATGATTCTAATGAAGGTTGTCCATAAAATATTTGAGCTGTTTCACTATAGCGGGGCTTTATGCTGTGTGTTCTGTTGCCAACTGAAGCATAATTTTACAGGTTTGCTTCCCTTCAAATCACCCAACTCACATTAATTTCACTCCGCAGAGCGAGAATTTTGGAGTATGTTCTCGCTCGTTATGATTTGTTCAATAAAAAAATAATTACACATTGCAGACTTGACGAGTGTTTCCTAGGAAACAAAAATATCCTCACACTCCGAGCGAGAAAGGTTGGCTGAATTAATTAAGAGCGGTACCAATAGAGACGTGAGATTGGCAAGCTTTTGATTATTGCCTCGCCCGCATGATGTTTCTGGACTTTAGCGAGGAAGAGAACACACGGGAAGCAATAATTAAACTGCAGTCTGGGTTTTGGTGGATGGTTGAGGAGAAATCGCTTAAAAACACATTTAAGTCATCTGTCATTAGTTTAAAAGCTGAACTAATGACCTCTAAAAACTATTTAGGCCCACCAGTAACACCCAACAGACATTGCTCAACCGCAGTGAACGACTGATTATCAAACCAGCCGATTATCGAGGCCGATTCTTGGCATTTCTAGATCATTGGTGTTGTTTTTTTTATTGACATATTATCGCAAAATAGTTTCGCTGCTTTGGCTCTGATGCAGCCGTCTTACTGTAGTCCTAAGCAATGCCCCGCCCACACCGCTATCTGATTGGCTGTTACGTGTCATATGTAACAGCCAGTTACAGCGATTGTTTACGCAGAGAGACAGAGAACGCTTTAGCAGAACGTGGCAGCTTCTGTGTTTAGAAGGTGAATGTTTACTGCACAAACATTCAAAGTGTAACACAAAAAAGATCCCAATAATTCACCTGGTGTAGACGTTGCTAGGCTACGGCTATCGCTAAGAGGTTTGCTGTTCCTATTATCAGGTGGCTAACGCTAGCTAGAGAACCGTAACATGTTCGTAA
>NW_007579187.1:0-18496 GCF_000690725.1 Stegastes partitus
CGACACACACAGGCCATGGTGCTCAGGCAGTCTGTGGTGTCCTCTATGGGCAAGGTCTTATTCTGGTCAAAGACAAAGGAGGAATCAGAGAGCATTAATTCCATGTATAATGCTCACAAATCTAACCATTGTTGCATTTCATCCACTGACTGGACGCACTGTTCTACCACAAGGTGGCGACAAAGTACATCGGCAGAGTTCAGTCCAAGTACGAGGAGCTACTTGGCTGAAAAGCAATCATCACCAGCATGTCCTCTACATTTTGCATGAGTCTCAAAAGTATTTTTCAGGATGCGCTGAGGTGTAAAGTTAGCAAAAAAAAAAGACTGCTGCCTCCACGCTAACTGTGTTTTGACAGCAAAGGGAAGGAGAAGTGGAGAGTTTTCACGCAACATTGGGGCAACGGCTCAAGTGCACCACAACAGATCCAAACTAAACACCAGGATGAATTTTACACCAACACAGCAATAAACATCTGTATGTATTTAAAATTTAATACCACTAAATTGCAAAAGTTATAGAGTGGTTGTATTTTATTTAACTTGACTCTGTTTTTTTTCGCCTCCATTTTCTGTGCTCTGTAGTTAAGAGGCTCTGCTTTGTGTGGTTAAAACTGACACTGAACACATAAAGGCACCAAAGGCTGATCAGTAGAGGTATGTTGGTATTGATCAGGCCGTGATTAATGGTTACGGAGATTGTGTTTTCTTGGAGGAGGAATGTTTGATCTGGTCATTCTGCACAGTCGAGTAATCACTCAATAGGCTTTGACGTGTGATCAATCATTAGCCTTAGGCAGCGGTGGAACGTAACTGAGTCCATTTAATCACTTATTGTGCTCAAGAGCAAATTTGAGGAGCTTGTTCTTTCCATTTTGTGCTGCTTTATACTTCTATTCCATTATATTTCAGGGGAAAATGTATTTTTTTTACTCCGCTTCATTTGTCTGACATGTCAATTGTATTTTAGTTGCTTTACAGATTAAAGCCTCTGATCAGTGATTAACCCTCCAAAAAAAGAGTCTCTGAGCTCACTCACAAGTCTGCCTAAACACAACAAACTTATTCTATGCTACACAATGTTGAGTGGTAGTAACGGAGTAGTTTAGCCACATGTGATTAAACTGGAACTGAAGAAGAAACATGAGGCCCACCCTGCAAGTAGAAGGGATTGCTTCCTCAGGCTCATTACATATGAAACCCCGAATGCATGTTTGTCGAGGCTGTCGTCACAACTCTACAGTTCAGAGGTGGAAATGACTGCTTAATTTTGCTCATAATGTGTCTTCTAGCATATAAAACAAACACCATATGGACGCGCTAACAAGATAAAAGATAAACTTGATTTCCACCAGAGGAGGAGGTTTTTATGATTTAATATCCAAATCAAAAATTATCTTATTAAATATGAATCTCTGTTGCAGGTTAAACTGCTTCAAATTACCTCCATCTTATACAAATACAGCTGTAAAATCTCACCTACACATTAATGCATTAGTAATAATAATAATCCATGACTGTAAAACTGAGTAGCAATAAAAGGAAGCGTTTCACTGCTCATAATATTTTTAGTGGAAGGCTTTTACGTGTTTGGAAGTCCTCGAGTACTGGAGCTAGTTTACTGACAATCTGAATACTTCCTACGTCCCTGACTTGTCATCTTAAAGGAAATACTCCCAAGATGTGTTTTTTTTGGCTGCCCTGTAAGTCAGTTTACTTTTACTTGATGCTTTCCCTCAATGACAGTAATTAAAACCAGAAGCTCAGTAGCTAAGCCTCGACAGAGTGGATGTACACATGCACGGATGTGACCGTTTGAAGAACGTACCTCTGAAACGAACTTGGTGGTGGCGTTACTCAGAGTCTTCAGCATCGGTGTTGCTTCGGCGTAGAACAGAGACATCCGATTGGCCATCTCATTGTTCACCTCATTCTCTGCTTCCAGCTGCATGCCAACAAACAAAACAGATGTCATATTTAAAAAAAAAAACAAAAAACAAAAAAAACATTAATCATCCAATCTGATGATGGTGAAGTGGTAAAATGAGAGCGTAATCAGAAATTCAATCGTGGCTCTAATTTGTGTAACTCGAATGTCAAATGAAATATTGATTGTACATCTCTTTGTGTTGTTAGGAGGAAAGGAACACCTCCACTTCAGTCATTAATGATTAAAGAGAGAAAGTGAGGCGAAAGCTGCTTCGACTCAACGCTTGATCACGTATGCAACACAAACGCTGCGTCTCCAAGGTCTCACCTGCTGGTTGTTCAGCCTGTTCCTGCTTATAGTCCTCCTGTAGTAGCTGAAGTCATTCTGAATGGCTGGATTTGTCATCTGCACAGCAAGAGAGGAGGTTAAGCGTGTTTTCACCTTTCAATGACTAGATTGATTTTTCGGTACAGTGAAGGTCAGCGTCTGAGGGCTGTAATTAGAACAAAACAAAAAAAAGAAGAGGAATTTCACCTTTAGTTCATCAAAGCTGAGCGTGAAGTGAAGGATCTCAGCAAACTGTTTGGCAAGAGCCTGCTCTCTCTCCAGGTGCTGCATGGGAGCGTACGGCGGGCTTGTCAGTGCCTCCAGCAGGCTGCGCAAGGCGTTCTCTGCAAGTATACGTCCATGTCAGACATTTATGTGCTCCAGCTATGATCTGCGTGTCATAACTGTACGGGCGTTTATCTCTCTTTTTGCTCAGGCTGCTGTAATTCTCTCTAATCTGGATCTGAAGACTGTTTCATGTCACCAGCTTGAAAACAAAGCAGCAGGATTTTAACTACTGCAAACAGACAAAGTTGGTTTACTTTGTTGTTTGTTGTCATGTCTTTGCTGGACATCACAAGTTCATTGTTGAACTCTGCCCTTTTTTGCACAACTGAAGTAACAAACCGTTGGGTCCCCTCTGAGCTCAGAGCTTCCTGCAAGTCTCTTTTTGCTAAGATTTAAGTGACTAGAAATTGTAAACTACAGCCCAGCAACAGTATTTTACCTGCACTAAAGGGATCATTCGAAGACTAGTAGTGTCAGTCTACACATACAACTTATCTAAATATGCAGTGCTACTCCCTGACACTGTGTAAAAATCAATGCTGTTCCCTTAATTTACTCCTCAATTATTTATTTTGATTGTCTAAACTGACATGGTTAGCGTGGTAAACATTCTACCTGCTTAATGTTTCATTCAAACTGTCCAACTGCAGATTGTCAGAGCTGCCAGCCTGGTTGCAGACTCTCTTGGCGGTCTTATTTTGACCTTCTTTAAGGTTTTGCTGTTCAGCAGGACACTTCTTACCCTCTAAGACTACAGGCATTAATAATATATTTCATTCTACAACACAAATGAACACACACTGTAAGTGGTGCTCAATAGAGATCACACTGACCATACAGCCTTGCACCCTTGTGGCTCCTGTATCAGTGACCAAACATATCCCCCTGCGTCACACACCGTATTGAAGTAAGCCTTTTTGCTGCCTTGCTGCATGTAACAAATCAGACACCAGAGCCAGACCCCAGAGGCTGTGTGTAGAAATGATGCCTCAGAAGCAAAGCCTCCTGAGGCCCCGTTCCTTCCTCGGCATTAAAAATGCATAAGGGCCTTCTATAAATACAGCGCCGAAGTGTTTCATCTAAAGGGCCTGGGCAGAAACCCCAGTCTCCCTCCTGCTGTTAGCACAGAGCGCACGGTCCCCCATCCTCACTGACTCCTGACGGTTTATAGTGACAGACTGGATATAGAGACGATACACGGAGCCTCTTAATCTCTTACTGCCCCCTTTGATCCAATAAAGAAATAAAACGCAGGTGGTGCTGCGAGCAAAAAGAGGAGGGATGTCGACTGCACTCTCTGAGTCATTAGGACTTGATCCCTTTCTTTCTAACAGGGTGGAAGCAACGCAATGTCTGTTGTCCTGCATCTCACAGATACATTAGCTCTGATAAATAATCATCAATTATTAGTTAGCTGGCCCTCACTGTAAGGTAAGCTGAGAACACAATGTCCCTGAGATCGAAGTATTATTGGAAGGCAGAGCAGAGGCGGCAGCTGAACTCCATTTCTCTGCTCGTACTTCTCTCTCTCTCTCTCTACTCTCTCCATCTCTCTCTGTGCTGGACGACCATGTACCACTGTTTCCGTAGCAACGGCTGCCTGGCTGCTAGGTCAGGATGCTGCAGAGATGGCTGAGAGGACATCATAGTGTATGAGGGAGTGTGTGTGAGTGTGTGTGTGTGTGTGTGTGTGTGGAGGAATGCTCTCGGACTGAATGTAAAACGATGATGATAAGCCTCTTTAACGTTGCTTGACAATTTCATCACCTTCAAATTAATCTTCCTCTATTTAACGGAACGTGCACAATGTGTTCATTGTGCTCTTATTAAAATATCTTTCTTTTGACTGTGTATGTCACAGTCCCCAAGTGTTAACAATACTGTCTGTCACATACTGTGCGTCTCACGTCCTGGAAACGTTGAATAGCTTTCAAGAAGACAATAGCTGGTGTTGAGTTGCAGTACTAATCTGTGAAACCACTACAATGCTGCTACACTTTAATGTGCTGGGAATGCTAAATAAGAAAACAAAGCGGCTTATTTCACACATATCTCTGTCACCAAGTGTGACAAACAGACATGAATGTGTGGGATCCTCCTCTTTCTCTCACTCTCTAGCCCTTCATCACTTTCACCTACCAAGGTGAAGAAAATGCACATGTTGATAAGCACACAGAAAGCCTTGTTTGTTTGGTGTTTGGGTAGCTGACAGCAGTAACGCCTCTGTAGATACGGGCTACAGAGCTGGCAGCTATATTTTAACTCGTGTTGGACCTCCAATATGGCCACCAGAGAGGGAATTGCATCACTCTCTGAAATTTCTTTCAACAGACTCCATGCTCACCCAGTCGGAGAGAGAACTCGTAGAACCTCTTCAGCTTGGCCACCAGGGGGCAGACTGCGTTCCAGGCCTTCTCCTGAAGAGCGAGGTCACCTGGGTTCTGGATGGCCTGCAGGCGAGTAACACAGGCAGATGTTACTTTCCAAAAAATTTATTTTTGAAAGCTTCCCATCTTCTCTGTCCTCACTTCCTTGAAGCGATTTTTGACTTTAGTGGAACATTTTCACTTTCAGTTTGATCGGACCTCCTCCTGCTACAGTGACAAGCAAAAACCTGACACAGTATCACAGATTAAAAACATGATTCAGATAGGATTTACTAATAAAACCTATCAACTAAATTTCTAATACACAACATTAGCATCATTAGATAGAATTCGCCAAACCACATAAGTGGAGGCATAATTTCCTAAAACATAACGTTCCATTTTTCTTTTTCTTTTCTTTTTTTAACAAAGCCAATGAAATGCCTAAAACTGAAGCTGTTGTAGTTGCAATCTCAGTGCTTTCCAACTTCCCTACTCTATTTATGGCATTCCCCAAGCCACTTTGTTCCTACTTAAGATGTACATCTTTAAAAACAGGTCAGAAATATCTGTTTTACAAAAGACTAATTAATGTCTTCAAATAGCCGGGCACTGTAGTTTGCAGCAAATGTGAATCAAATAAGAGTAAGTTGTGCATTTGATGGGGAATTTTTACAGGTGAATTGATGCACATATGGTGTCCTGGTGAAATTAGCGAAACATAAAAACACTCCTGCATGTTGGCAGTGGTAGCAAGGCCCCCACTGCAGCTGAGGCTTGAACATGACTGCAGGTGCATGTGGATAGTGTCCTTAAAACGTACTTTAAGTCCTCAAAGTTAGGAAGAAATGAGAGGAAATGATTCAGCATTTACTGCAGGAGAAGCTTGTTTGCAGTAATGTGTCGCTGAGGAAAAGCTGAATCTCAACGCTGTGCGCCGTAGCTGCTGTTCGTCAAGACCAGCGTATGGGAGGATATTTATGCCTCTAGCACAACATTACCACGAAACACAACATATTGCATGAAATGTTTGTTTGAAAAATGCTTTCACACGTCTCTGTTCCTGCTTATATTTAGTGTGTGCTGCATGATACGCTACATGTCAGAACTACACCCCGGCAGCCCGCGTGATTCACACATGAGTGTTATCTTTCCACGCTGCGCCGCGCGCTCGACACTTTATTGACGTTCAGCACTTATCGACTGCTCGGCGCTCACTTCTCGTATCTCCTGGCCCGCGCCATTATAGGACTGCAGCTCGGCCAGGATCCCATGAGCCTCCTCCAGCACGGCGCTGACCTGGTTCCACACGGCCGTCTCTGCCTCCGTGGGCTGGGCATCTGCGAGGGGAGGGAAGCAAAAAAGGGAAAGAGAGGGAGTGGGAAGTGAAAGTGTGATGTAAGGTGCAGGAAGAGACGAAAATGTCGAGGGGAGGTGGTGGCGGGGAGAGAAAATGAAAGAAAGCAGGGAGAGAAGATTTGAAAGGAGAATGTCGTTAGTGAGGAAGGAAGAGCTGAAGTGAAGATATTCTAGAAGGCCAGATAAAAACCTCAGATTGCTCGCTGCGTGACTGCAATAACAACTAAACATCTCCACGAGTGAAAATTACTGCATTTAATCCGACTTAGTGGACCTGCAGCCATAAATACCGAAGGTCAGAATCTGGCCAGCAAATAAATGATCCAATTTACTCGTAGAATTACAACCAGAGACTTATGAGGCACACTCTGTCACACAATGAGGTTTGATCACAGTGTTTGGTCACTGAGTACAGACAAGGAAAGTCAGTTCCACTTCAGGGAACAATTTGGGAGCGACAACGAATAGTTTAAAATTTTGACGGTTCTCAGGCTCTGTGAAAGCGGCTGGACTTGGATTACGTGTCTGACTCCTGAACTGTAATCGTCGCTCATGTCCATTCAGTAGAGATTTATACAGGCCTGGATAGGTGTAATTGTCCCATCAGTTTGATGTAATAGTCGTATCCATCTTTTTTCTCACTTTCTATTTCCCTCCTTCACTTCTATGAATGGGTTGAGACTTTTTTTTTTTATTTTGCCCTTGAGGTTTAATTGTGAGAAATGGTAAAACAAGCAAGCAGCAGGAGGGACAACCTCTGGGCATGTTCAGTCTTTATCTGTTTCACACGTACGCACTGAGCAGCGCACATACTGTAAACTCGGCGTTTTGCTGCAGGGCACCTCCCAGTTCTAGTTGTGCTTTGTTTGCGTATGTGTCTTGCTGCATGCACACGGGAGGGATTAAGCATTTGAGGGACACAATTTAGGATGTGTCCTCTTGAGTCGTCATTGTATTTAGTTCTCTTGCCTTTGTCTGTGTATAAAGCCAGAGTGGGAGTGTGCCCAGGCAGTCCTCTACATGAGGTAGCACTGCTGATTATTTCTGCACCCTGAGGCACTGCCTCCCTGCAGAGAACTAGTAATCATGGAATATTTGCCATCCTATGTGCACACCGGCTGCCATAATAAGCACAGCAAGAGCCGCTCTTCTGGTGACTGCTCACTAATGTGCTCCTTCATTCTTCTGGTAAACAACAACATATTGTGTTTACTAGGTATTAATTAAATGATCTCTTGGCAAAAAAGGAATAGTTCACTGTCTTGCCAGGACCTGAAAGATCAATCCTTCTAGACATGCACTTCTTTAATCTGAGGATATACAAACATGTCAGCATCATGTCTGAATGAGCGTCAAAACTTGTCAGTTTTACGTAAAAGTCGCAAAAGCAATCTCACTATGTTTGATCTCATATCTCTTTGAAGCTGCATGTAGTCGCATTAAGGGATAAGGACACATATCTGACAGGCAGTGTGGTCCTATAGAACAAGCTGCCCAGGTGAGTTCTGTTGTCTCTGTGGCAGTGTTTTATATCACCATTAACATTATGATCTGCTTTCTAGTGCTGATGATCCTAAACTATCCACTGTTGTTATGGCACTTACAGAGGCTTTGTTATAAGTTTAGTCTGTGGTTTATTCGTAGGTCCTTCAACCTTTTTTGTACTCTCGCAAATGCGCCAAATATTGATCGTCACTGCAGTGGGTTTGTCTGAATGAAGCCAAAAGGTATAATAATGTAAAAGTGACCTCTATCTGAGCGACGGAAGGCCGTCACAGACTGATGAAGCAGAAATGTTATATATCCAATCTGAAAAGGACTTCACTCTGTGTGCTGAATATGAACCTGGAGTCCTAAAACGGTTAGCTTAGCTTAGAATAAAGGCAGGAAGCAGGGGAAATCTGATTCTGATTCTTTTTACATCACCATCTTGTTCACTTATTCAATAGTCACTATATGATGGACAATAGTGAGCAGTAAATTGAAACATCAGACACTAAACTTGGTCACTTCCATTCATCATTTAATTTAGACACTCCAGTGAAATGGTAACTATAGAGCACGATACTGTAAAAAAAAAGGCATGGCTTGCATTTGGTGCCTTTCTATAGGTATTTTCAAATGGATTAGTGTTTAACATGTTTAAGAAGAGTCCACATAAACACCTTTATTTTGTGCAATTCCCACCGTAACGTGGAAATTCTCTGAAAGCTTGTGATGTGTTTGCTCGTGTTGTCAGAAACGATGGAGGCCATGGAAGTTCCTTTTTCACTGTAAGGTAAGCTGATATATTGTAATTTTCACTGTAATGAGTTGTTCTTTGTAATTTTATAATGTCTGAGAAAAATATTGATGTTCTCGCAGCTTTTCATTATGCCTTTGCATTTCCTACATTATGTCCCTAGCTTGCTAGCTTGCTAAGTGGTTAGCATCAGTGGGGTCTAGCCACCGACGGTTACGTCCATGATGTTGTTGCCTAGCAGCAGTGTTGTCATGACTCACAGTCGATGTTATCTCTCCAACGGCCGGCATTTTGTTGGGCATAAAGTGCCATCTTATTAACATGACTCAAGGAAGTAGCTACGTCCAGCCAAAAAAATAGTCCTCACCGTGAAACTACAAACTGTCATTTTTACTTTTTGGCTTTACTAAACACGTGAAATGTAAAATGTTTATAAGTCAGCTCAACTGTGTTGGTAGTTGATTTATTATTGTGTTTTTTTTTTTTTAATCTTTTTCTCACATTTCGTTTGTTTCTTCTACTTTAAGTTTTGATGCTATGCTAAACTGAGGCAACCAGCTGCTAGCTTTAGCTTCAGATTTACCTTAGAGACATGAGAGAGGCATCAAGTCTCCAAGTACACTTCCCGAAATAACAAACCATTTGTTTGAGATGCTTGAAGGAGTAAAAGTTGGTTTAATTCGGATCTTTTCCTTGAATATAGCAGCTACATTTTCACGTCATTGAGATGGAAACTTTAAATACGAAATTTTACTCGTTGTCACATTTGCTCCTAACAGTTTGAACGAGGAACAACAATTCAGCCGTAAATAGCTTCATGAGAGCTTTCGGCGCAGTTTCAACCAAACACAGGGCTGTGTGACAGAGGTGAGTGTGTCTCCGGGTTGAGGAGGAGAGCTCACAGATGGCACCGGGCTGGTGGGTGAGGAGGGGGAGGGAAGCATCTAAAGCTGCCATTCCCGAGTCTGACTCATTCCACTTGCTTTTGAAGTAAAGTGAATCACAGGCATAATAAATGAAGGGGAAATTCAACCTATTTGACAGCTGACGTCTCTCGCCAGCAGTGAGCTCTCCCACTCCTGCTGTAACACAGAGCCGGTAAAGGAAGAGGAGGAGGAGGAGGAGGAGGAGGAGGAAGCCAGCTGTTAAAGGGGGAAAAGTGGCTGAGGAGGGGCAGAATATGACACGGTGCAAAATATCTTCATCTTAACAATTCATTTAGTCTCATGATCAGTCTTAAAATCTTCAGGAGAGGATTTTTGATTTGGATTTTAAGCAATCCAGTGTAATAAAAATAAAAAAAAAATCTAAATTTGGTTTCAAGGAAATAAATAATTCAAGACAAACCCCTTTAACATTTGGGTTTATTCTAGATTTTTTTAGCCGCGCAAGCAGCTTGACTGTTGTAATTAGTGGATGCTAAATTAGGATGATCTTTTCATACAGTGGTTCAAAAACAGTTCAAAGATTGCAAAACTGAGTAGTGAAATAAAATGACTTGTTAGGATGAAAGTTTTCACACAGCAAAGTTTAGAATTCACTGACTGGGAAAATGAGAGAAGAAGGGACAGGGGTGATTTTTATTTATCACTTTCAGTTTCACTTTATCAGTCCCACTCACTTGCACACTGTTTAGTGCAAAAGCACACACACACACACAGACACACAGATAGGTCAGACACACAAAAGGGGATGAGGAGATGAGGAGGTGGAGGGATGACGATAGACTTTTTTGTTAGCCATCATCATCCCCGAGCAACAGAAACCCACACAGGACCGGCATTCACTCTTTATGGTTCCTCAGTTTTTGCAGCTCAGGAGATCAAAGCTTCATTGTTGTCATTTTGCTACAGTGTCACCAAGCTATTGTGTGTCTGTCTGCGTCTAATAAGATGTGGCGCGTGTGAATAAGACCCTTTAGAAAGAAGCCAAATGACTTTCAAATGCCAGTCCCTGGAGCAGAAATCGAGAGAGAAAGGGGGGGAGAGAGAAGAAGAGCTGAGGAGGGACTAAAGGGTAAATAAGGATGTAAGGATGACACAATGGTCAGCTGACATGGATGGAGTGATGGAAAAAACGAAAAAGGAAAGGCAACAAAGAGAAAGGGATAACTCAAAAAAATAAGAAGCAGATGGTCTCACGTTCAAAGTCAAGGAAAACTATTGGGCCATGCTCAAGTTCGGCGCAAGCCAGCACTTTCAGGAGGTTTCCCATGAGCCCCCTGGAACAGAGAGAGGGGAGAAGTCTGTGGGTGATGAGGGGATGGGTGTCGGGGTTGTGCGCACGTGGATGTATGTGAGAGTGTGTGTGTGTGTGTGTGTGTGTGTGTGGTGAAGGTGGCGAGGTGGGGGACTGGATGGGAGGAGGTTGCTGGAATGGCATGGTGGGAGTATGTCCTGGGTGAAGCATGGCAACATGGATGCAGAGTTTCTTTAATCCCACTCTCATGGTAGCATTCAGAGGTTTCATTTGTGGCACTGATGGTCCTCCAGTTTAAAGGTCACAGAATGGAACGAGAATTCGACATACAGCAACAAAACCGACAATAAAAAGAGCAATGTACCGTCAGATACACGGAATTTTCTGGCATCAGTCTTAAAGTGTATGAGATTATATTTGCCTGAGTAGGAACGGAGCATTTCCCAAGAATTATAAATGAACTGATGGAGATAATCAATAAGATGAGAATAATTGGAAACACACAAATGAAAACAAACAACAATAAAAAACATAAATAAAAGAATGTATTCAAAAGTCTTTAAAATGCCACTAATAATAATAATAATTTTAAAAAAAATAAGAATAACAAATAGGACTTATTCCTCACTTTTAGGGAGGGGGAAAGGAAAATCAAATACAGAAAAATGTACCTGGGACAGAATAAAAATAATTTGAGATCAAACATGACCTCATAAACAAGGCTAATAATAAATTAGGACTGCCCCGTTTCATGTGAAGGTCCTCATTTGTCAGCAGACTTGTTGCTGAAAACTGGAAGTGCAAAAGTAAAAAAAGAAGGTGTGTTTCCATGAGATAAAAGCTGTCATCAAATGTGCACCCTCTCACCCTCTTGTATATTTTTTTATTATTATTATAGGTTGTTTTTAGGTCATTCATTCTCAAATTCCCTCCCATAAAATTAACAGCTAATGATGTACTCCAATGCAAATATTGCCGTTTTTAAGTCGTGCTGATGCTTCTTTGTGTCGTTGTATTTATCTTTTTGTCTTTATATTCGTATGCATAACACCATCGGGGCTGAGAGTGGGACTAAAGAGTGTCTGGTAATGACGAACCACACCCTCAGCAACGCTCCATCACACCATCAACAGCTCAGCAGCTCGCCTCCAAGCACGCCTCCCCTGACCCCACGCACCGACCTCCCACTGCACACCTCCGCTCCACACACACATGCACTCACAGCTCAAGCACACAGACACGTGCACACACCCTGGCGCTCACTTACTTTCAAAGTCCAGGAAAAAATGTGGACAGTTCTCTAAATCCTTGCCAAGGACCTTAATGAGGTTCCCCATGGCTGGCGACCTGGACGGGAGGAAACAACAAAATGCATACAGTACGCAGAACCTGGCAACCCGCAAGAAAACACACAACAGGCACATGGAGAACACAGCAGGTTGTGACTGTTTTAGTTTTTTACCCATCTGCACTCATCTAATTATCCCATCTCCCTTTGCTGCTCCATCCTTCTGTCTAAGCAATATGTCCAGAGTGAAGTCAGACATTCCAGTTAGAAATGACACTGATCACAGTTTGCCCCCAATGCACAGCGTATGCTGTATTTGATTATATGAGGACCTAAATCCAGTAGTGAATCATTTAGCTCACTCATTGGGACTCACTAGAGCTGAGCACTGGTCTTAATCCATTTACATTACTATAGAAACCCAATAAAGGCCGGCCATGTATGGACTGCTTTCCCCTAATGCTCTTTATGTCCACTAGTCTATAGATACTTTATGACAAGCTCTTTATACCTTAAGAGCATGCTACCAGGGCTTTATGAAACCAATGATGCAAGCTTCATTAGATAGCACTGCAGGTCAGAAAGACAGAACACACAAGCCTGCATGCTTGTTCATATACATCAGCAGGCCAACGAACATATGTCAGGTGTTTAAATTTAAGGCAGCGTTCCCTGTTTCCAGCCTCTTCAGTCCCAGCTTCCATTATTAATAACAGCTTATAAACTGCTATCTGGGCAGACTCATGTGTCATGATTTATGAAGCTAGTGCATTATTAACAGGCTTCTGAATATAGTTTTATTACCAGCAAATGATTTGCCATTTTTGCTCTTGTCTATTTAATCACAAGCATGTTAAAATCACAGTGGTGATTTTGTGTGTAAAGGAGCTGATGGATAGGGTGGCAGTGTGGTCCAGCCAGAATGTAACAATAGATCCATTTTTGGGGGGCATATTGAAGCCAAAGAAAACAGGAGGGAGACAGAAAATAGAGGAAAAGAGGCAAAGGGAAAGACATGCAGCAAATAAACTCACTGCTGCACAAGGCATGTGCCCTAACCACCCAGCTGGATCTGTTTTTTTGGCAGCAATTCTACTAACGCTAGTAGCAGAACTTAGTAGTATCAGTACTTAAGGTATCAAACTGCCCACACGTAGTTGAAACCCACAGAGCATTATTCAAAATCATAGCGGAGGTCCAAAAGTTTCCAAAGATACCAAATATGTGAGGCTGAATAGTGGAAAAGTGTTTTTAAAATGATAGAATATCTCCAATGTGTGAACATTATAGGGTTTTAATCATCGTACAGCTTCAGTGGAACAAGCTGATACAGAACATACGTGATGCTGTCATTCAGCGTAGAATGAGGTGAATTTAACAACCTTAGAGCTACTTAAAGAAATTCAGATTTAAGGCAAACAGATGCTAAAAGAGCAGCGAGTGGGTGGACTGAGAGGCCGCATGTGGACTTTTGTGTGTGTGTGTGTGTTACATAAGAAATATACAATAAACACACATTTAAAAAAGGAATCCAATATTCAGAAATGACTCTCAGCTGTGCCGGTATGAAAGCCTCGCTGCCTAATCGTCTCCTCCCTTCTTGATCATAGAGGGACTTTGGTAGCAGAAGGTAGGCAGCTGCCAAGTTTCATTTCCTTTTGCCCTACCCTGTGTGTTTATGTGCTATGTTAGCACACAGCAGAGGCCTATCAGTTTCCCCCTGCAAGAATGATTTATGGCCAGCATTAGCATGTTTACGAGATGCCCCCATCCTGCAAAAAAAAAAAAAAAAAATCTTTTCATGGTTACTCAGCAAGAACGGGTGTTGCAATGCAGCACTGAGGTACAGATGGAGCAGGGATGGCGTTACACCGTCCACTCGCTGAGACAGCTTGCTGACATTCTCCAAAGTTTCACACGAGGACTGCATCTACTGCGTCGTGTTTCTTAATCTACCTACAGCTAAATCTGTTGGGAGGCCAGGAAGCGGTGTGCTGAGTCACTGCTGTAACCTGTGAGCGCCGGTTCGAATGTGTAAAACGCAGCCCTGACTTTTAGACCACCTGCTCCAAGACACACACCAAACCGGCGCTATGAATATATGAATAACAGATTCTCATCTTCAGCCCGACAAGGTGATTGCAAAGGCGAAGTCAAGCTGAGATCCAGATCACAGCCTCGTATAAAGCGATGAAAGATTTTTGACATGTGAATAGCCGAGCGTGTCTGTGTGTTAGAGGTAGCCTCACACCAGCCACACACACACACACACACACGCGCATATCAGCACAAGTCTGCAGCAGCATGCGGTCCATCCCGAGAGCAGAGCTCGGCTGATGGTTGCCAGGATACTGTTGGCCTGGCAATATCGTCTGCTCGTCTCAGCCGAAGATGGGAGAAAAACGCATCCAGTTTGCTCGCACTCGGGGTCATTTGCTTACAACACCGATCTGATGCATCAGCCGTTACTATGTGTGAGGTTTGTGTTTAAATTAACTGCACGACGCTTACGGTGAACAGAAAGACAACATTCGTTAAGCTTTGAAATCGGTACAGTAGAAAACCAACCAGCAGCTGCTCCCTTCTTACCCTCTTTTCCTCTGAGTGCGTCACCTCTTCCTTTATCTCTGTCCCTCGGTTTCTTCTCTCCCGTCCTCTTTCTCTGCTGCTCTCTAAAACCGTTGCTGTGAGTAAGTCCTAGGTTACCCCGGCTCAGCGCGATGATAACCGTAGTCCCTCGGTGACACTGGTTGCCACTCTGCTTTTCTTAGACGCTGATGTAAACTTCTGCTCTCACTCTTTCTCCCTCTGTCTCTCTCGCTCTCTGTTTGTCTGTCCACTTCACACTTCTCTTTTTCAGACATCTATTTAAAAACCTGTGGTTTTTCTCTGTTCGCTCTCTGCGCTAGATGCTGCTGTGTTCGCAGAAGATGATACTTTGCTCGGTGAGACTGTTGGTATACAGAGCATAATTCATGTTCATGGTATTTACATTTCTGCCTTTCTCTGATGTGTGTCTGTATCATTTCAGTTTGTACGCAAATAAGAGACAGCTCCTTCTCCCTTTTTGGTTCTGACGTCAGAATGGGTTCCTCAAAAATATCCCCTCCAACTCTTCTTTCTGCCTCACTTCTCTGTTTCACCACTCAGCAGCACTCTCCCAGCTCCTTTGGCCTTGTCTTGTCAAAGCACATTTCATCATGGTGCCATTCAGTCTCACTGGTGGCCCTTAGGTGCAAGAAATTCTAAGTGGCAGAATGGAAATTGCGATAGGGCAGCGCAAACACACATTGGCTATTAAACTTGTAGGCTGGCGTCCATAATGTACATCCCATAAATGCCACTGGAAGCATCACAGATGGACCGTTTGAGCATTAAGACATGGCATTCTGTGAATTAGGAAGTGTGTTCGGTGGTCACTGGTTGCAGTTTCTGTTTCATGCAAACACACACAACGTTTGCAGTCAGCCGGCATGAAAGTGGAGCAAAGTGCTTCTCTTATGCAACTGCACAGCGCACACAGCTCTCATCTGTAGTCCGGCAGGAGGAACCAAACCGAGGGGCTCCTTGAGCCTTAATAAAGACACAGCTCGGCTCCCACATGGGCCTGAAAAGCAAACCTGGTCCAGATTGGAAGCCAAGCAGCAGAGCTAAGCCTCCCAGCCTCCTTTCAGCTCTCACTGAAAGATTCCTCCTGTTACAGCCCTGAAGCTTCATCAGTGTGGATTTACTGAGCACAGAAACAGCACTGCTCATCTTTGCCAAGTCTAACCTCTATTAGCTCACCAATAACACCATTCGAACTCTCTTTGCCCTCCCTGCCACTAACCACAATCTATCAGCAGCCACTGACTGGGTATTCAGTGGACTGTGAATCAAAACCCATTCACCAGCTGTACTGTATACAACAGATGCAGCGACTGCGCTTCCGTCTTTCCTTTCTACCCATCACTGTTTCCTTATTCCCAATCGTCCATCCGCCTCGTCTCTTCCCGAATCTCCCATATGGTGTTTCTCTGCTGCGTCCTTATTTTTGAAATGTTCAGCTGTTTGCTTTTCTGAATTTTCCCCTCCTTGTCTTTCATTCCTACCTTCGCTTGTGTTTATCCCACTGGAACACTTCACTGCATCAACCAGGGCTTGTCAGCTCCACACAGTGGTTACAGCATCAGCACCCACCACCTGACAAAGAAAAAGACAGAGAGAGAGAGAGAGAGAGAGAGAGAGATATTAGCATAAAATTCTACATCCTGTACACGACGGAGGTGTGAAAAAATAAACGTAGCGTTGCGTTTTGAATTCAGACTCAGCAAGGGCAAAAAATCTTTAGACAAATATGGTTCGGTATGATTTTATTCAGCTTGATACACACATATTTAAACTGCTGCTACATCCAAAAATATTGTAACCTGTGTTTAAACCTAAAATAGCACTTTTTAGGCCCACTTGAAGACAGCAGCTGTGAAAACAACATCAGTGATCACCTAAACCAACAGACAAATATGAGCCACGTGTGAATAAGCAAGCAGCAACCTCCAGGGCTGAAAAGTGACGCCAACACGGATGTGGCAAGTTCCTTAAATGGCCACATGAGGCTGACTCCGAAAGCGATTCCTTTGAGCCCCCTGTTAAAAAGTTCAAACAGATCTACAGTCTCATACGAACAATGGTTTTGGTCTCTACAGCTAATTTCTGCAACCATGATAACTTCATGGGGGGTCATTTCTTTCTATAACCGACCTCTTTAAATACATGAGGCCTAAAGCTATGCACAGTTAAGGGTGTGGCCGCTTTCAGTGACAGATGGGTGCTTCAGCTACATTCATGCTCTATGTCCTGTTTGTTCATGTTTGGACTACCTGGAAGTTAGGAGGAGTCCAAAACTGCCACAACAGTGATGGCAGGAGCTGAGTGTCCTTATCTGCCTACTGTGACTGACAACTATGCCATAAGAGCAGTAACAGTGAGCTAAACAAAACAGTAAAGACAAACCCAAAGCAGCAGGCTGACCTTTTTGTTGGGAAGAAAATGAAAACGGGCGCTACAGAGTTGGGCAATAATTCTCTCTAAGTCCGGCACTACTTGAACACACCGTGCGCAGCCATTTGATTCATTGTAATCGAACAATTCTTCCGCTTTAAGTGTCCCATGATGATTGTTGTTGGAGCAACACCATTTGAGCTCTAAAGCGTCTGCCCAGCAGTTATTAGTTCTAGCTTTTATGGGTGTTAAAAACAATCAGCAAGCTAAACAATCAATCCAATCAGGGATCCTGGAAGGTGCCTCCGTCTCTCTTTCTTTTGATTTAATCTCGTTGTTTCCTTTATTGTGCAGCTCCAGCGCCGTCTTATCCGCTGACTGGTGTAACTATTAACACTGCTGCGGCTGCCCTTGCATCATCAAATCTCATCAGGGGAGAGTGCAGACAGGAGGAAGGCGGGATATTTGCAGAATAGTTGCCAGGGAAACGCAGCCTCTTATTCTCATGGCAACACGCAGTCTGGTACGGTTCTGTGTTATCAATCAGGCGGATGGATTGATGGACTACACTCTCCTCAATCTCTTGAGTGTGCGCAGCACCAAAGCATCGACTTTCCTCATTGCAGGGGTTGTAAACTACCGTCCACTCTTGGAATTACACGTCCTCCGCCTTATACGGGGAGTTTTGTTATCACTGATTTAAGTCAAGTGCCTCGTGCTCATTGATCTCTCCTCTCAGTGAAAGGGCAAAGTTCAAGCCTGTCTCCAGACATAGTGAGGTCGAGGGAGGTGAAGCCTTGACCTAAGCAGGTTAATACTTGTGAACAGAGTTGCAGTGAACTTCATGGTTCCTTTCGACACTGAAATGCCCTCAAAAACACACATGATCTCATCGTTCACTCCACAGAGCTTTATGCAGCTGTTGTCATGACTATTAAAGGATTTATCTGATCAAATTGAGAGCAGATATCTAATTTTACCACAGCTTCAGGGCCCCGACTACACATATTGATGGATTACTATTTTCAATTCTGCTAATTAGTCAGTGCTGCGGTTTGCCATTTGAGCTTCATGACACCTGTTTGCTTTCCGAAAAGAAGAAAAAAAAGAGCATGATGTGTCTCAGTAAGATGTTGGGCAAAGATATTCTCTAATTTGGTGTTTTGATGATGGCAGATGAGAGCACTGTTTGACATGTTGCTACAAAAGTTTCCCAAGCTGGGTTGAGATCTTGTGTCTTTAAAGGAAATACCACATCATACAGATTAGTTTCATACTCCATATGGAAGCATCTTTCTCCGCCAAATTTGATAGTTTTTTCTTAAAAACAGAATTTGAAAATTTAGACCTCTTCTTTCTGTCCTGAGCCCTCCCAGCAGATGAGACCAGATACACTCTGATGTCCAGTTAGACTTTGTTTCTCTGTCCAGTAGCTCACCTGATCTGTTGGAAAAGCTCTGTGATTAGCCAAAGTCTCCTGTCAGGGCCATAGACTGTATAAAAGATGGACGTAGCAAC
>NW_007579187.1:19051-38780 GCF_000690725.1 Stegastes partitus
AACATGGAATTTTTGTTCAATTACATAAAAAATAATCTGCCCACCACAGCTTTAACTTATTACTAGTTTGTGTGAATATCTTTTCAGATAATCAACCACAGCACTAAATTGTGTGGGTGCCCTCCGTGCCACCACAACAGCTCCGACCCATCGAGGCATGGACACGGGACCTCTGTGGTGTCTGATGCTGGGACGTTTTCTGGTTTGCAGGGTGAGGCCTCCGTGTATTGAGCTTTTTCCAGCCCATCTCATGGATGCTCAAGCAAGACTGGATCTAAAGAGTCTGGAGGTTGTGTAGATGCATTGAGGTCTTTGTCACGTTGGTTTATTGTTTAACTTGGATGTATGTGGCAAAGTAACATCCTCGTGATTGCCAAGGCTTCCCATCAGAACGCTGCATTGTAGCAAGATGATCAATGTAATTCACTTCACCTGTCAAAAGTTTTTAATGTCGCAACTGATTATTTTTTTTGATTGATTCTTTTTTTTTTTTGTCACAACTAATCAATCAGATTCCAGGAAGCCTTTGATCTCAGCTCTGCCACTTGATGAGCCCATATAATGAATCAGTGTCATGTTTATCAAATATCAGACCACTCTGCAGTCTCCAGATAGCAGACGCTGTCACAGAAGTCCCGCCAGCTGGAGGGGGACTGCTTTTTCAGCTCTGTCAGTCGATATGTATTTAGAGGTGGTGAGAAGCTCGGAGGTGCTGAGGCAGAAAATGAAAAGAAGAGCCGGAGATCACAAAGTCATTGCATGGAGACATCTGTCTGTTTTTGTTGTTTGAGTCTGAGATACTAAGATCATGTTAGTTCTGCTCACTGAACAGGTCCTTTTAAAAAATACATTTTTAAAAACCCCATTGATGATTATCCCTGTCCTCACTCCCCTGTCTAGCTCTTTCACTTCTTCTCAACCTTCTGACCACTCTTTCGACACACCCCTCTCTCCACCCTCTGTTCACCTCGGCCTCCTCTTTCATGCAGCTGTTCATTCACTCATCTTCTCACCACTCAACCTTTTGGCCTCTTCCTCCTCTTGTGTGTCTTTTATATCCTCCTTCTATCATTTGTTCTCCCTAAAGATAGAGACGAGTGCAGGAGGCTGCCGTTGAGCCACATGTGAGGGGGGACAGAGGAGGGATGAAGAGTGAACTAAACTAACTCAGAGAGCTGCTCAAACTCATTTAATCGACTGTGTTGTTTGAAAGAAGACGAAAAGACTTTTTTTTTTTTAAAGATGATGAAATGTAAGTACTGTTGCCTCGCAGCAAGAAGGCTGCTGGTTCGCGTCCCGGTGGAGTTTGCATGTTCTCCCCGTGCAGCGTGGGTTCTCTCCGGGTTCTCCGGCTTCCTCCCACACAGTCCAAAAACATGTTGAGGTTAATTGGTGATTCTAAATTGTCCGTAGGTGTGAATGTGAGTGTGCTTGGTTGTCTGTCTCTAAGTGTAGCCCTGTGATAGACTGGTGACCTGTCCAGGGTGTCTCCTGTCTTCACCCTAAGTCAGCTGGGATAGACTCCAGCCCCCCAGACCCTAGTGAGGATTGAGCGGTGTATAGATAATGGATGGATGATGAAATGTACATTTCTGGGATAACAGTCAGGTGGGTGAGTTTTTGGAGACAAGGAAAAACGTGAAACTGGACAAGAAGGAAAGGAAAAGAGATATAATAAGGGAAGAGAGAAGGAGAGGAAACAAAACTAAAGGAGAGGAATTGTGACAAAGATCCAGTTTCAGGACTAAAATGGGAGGTGGCAGTGTCCGATCCAGCCAGACCATCCCTGAAGATTGACCGCTGATGGAATGCTACAGCCGGTTTGCCTCTCATCCACACACACACACACACACACACACACACAACACACATTCATTCATAAGTAATAATAGATGCTGCTGTCCCTCGTTGAGGTGAGGAGCGACGAGAGAATAAAAGGGCAAAAAAAAAAAAGGCTGAGCGTGAGAGCGAAAGATGGAGTGGCAGAGAGCAAAAAGAGAGCGACGGAAATCGAAGGAGGAGGTTACGATTCTCCTCCGTCACCCCTCCCCCTCCTCTTCTCCATCTCTCACGTGCACCAGTCCAGAGCAGTGCACGGTGCCTCATGAAAGGGCGATTGCAAATGAGCATTGTGAGCCCCGTGTTACGAAGCTGACAAAGAAAAGAGGAGGATGGCATGAGAGACGGAGGGAGGGAAAAAAAAATGGAAAGATTTATGGCATGTTTCAGCTGTACTTGAATCCATTGTGTGACATGCTTCAGAGAGATCATTTTTCAAGTGAAATAAAGAAGTGGGGCAGCAACTCGGGGATTTCACGGCTTATTTGCGGATGAAAAAAAAAAAAAAACGACTTCTGATGCCTCTGAATTAAGTGCTTAAATGTTTGTGCTGTACTGTATGTGTTACAGCATCTTGTTTGTAAAAGCGTCTAACCGAAGAGAGTAGCATCGTTCAGTTTCCCAATTCTTTCCTCTTTTTTTTTTTTCTTTCTCCACCACAGAGATGAATATATTCCTTATATTTAACAGCGTCATTAATATTTGAATACCACTGTTTCGGCTCGGGGGCATTTTGAACCTTAGAAAAGCAGAGTAGGGAAAATTATGGCTTTAGATTTTGGTTTTAATAGCAGTTTTGTGTCTGCGCCTCAGCTGTCAGAGGATAGATGGATGTACAGTAAGCTCTTGTTATCTTTATTTGTGATGTGGGATGCCAATTAGCCGCTATCATAGAGAACACAATTGGCTTTTAGGGTTCTACATGGACTCGCAGGGGGCTCGTGATGTGTGTGTGTGTGTGCATGTGTGTGTTACTGTAGATTTCACTGCACCCCCACTATCTGTAAACAAAGACAAACGCAGTGTACGTCTGTACCGGCAGCCCCTCTTTGTCCTTAATGGACTGCTCACATGCTGTTTTTAATATGGGGAAGAAGGATAGATGTGTGTGAGTGTGTGTGTGTGTTTTTTTACATATGAAGTTAGCTGCATTGGAATGAAGATAAAAATGTAATTGTGCTGAGCTGATTCGAGTTGCTTTGTGTGTATGCAGATGGCAGTACGTACAGTAAGTTTGAAAACTGAATCAATATGATGTACATTGATCAGGTTTGACTGTAATTGAACAAAACCTGTGTGTGTGTGTTTGTGTGTGTGTGTGTGTGTGTGTGTGTTTGTGAGACAGTGTAAAACAGCGATTGAATGACAAGGAGAGACAAGGACTACTATAAAACGGTACATAAAGGCAGTTTGAACTCCAGTCTCTGGCGTCTTGCTGTCTTGTGATACTCCCTTCTCCTTCAACTCTCCTTCACTCTTTCAGTCCATTCTTTGTCTGTCTGCTTGTCTTTCTGTTCGTCCAATTCCCTGCCTACCTCTCTGCCTGCACGCACCGGTCACCATTCTCTTCTTTGAAGTCCCTTTTCTGATGATTTAACCCCTAAAAACTCATCTCAACTCATCAAAGTTAGACTTTTTTTTTCATGAAAATAGACCTACACCGTTGCTTCTTCTGGACAGTGCGTCTCTGTTGTCCCTCCACACATCTCCCCCCAGTCATGGCAGCTCGAGCACATCGGCTCACCTACAGCTGTGCTCAAACACCTTAAAACCACTTTATGATACAGAAAGTCCCACCCTGCAAGTTGACAGGATAAATTCCTTAAGTTTGTGACGTATGAAACCAGGAGAGTCATTGGTATGCTGCAGTTTCTGGAATTGCACAGTCATGGTGTTGATGGTTTATTTCACTCCTGATATGTCTTCTAGTATATAAAAAAACACCATATGGACAAAGTTGATCTTTAATTCTGTTTGTGTATCAATAACAAATCAAAAAAAAAAAATCCTTATTCTTTGCATCACCCCTCATTTAGTCCCTTTCTGTCTGTCTGTAGCTGTGTTCCAGCGCCATACTACAGATCTTTTGTCATCAGACTGCAGTTGATATAATAGATACTGGCAGAAATCATGGCATGTGTGTCTTGAGCATCAGGACATGATAACAAATATTTTCAGCCTCTGTAGTTTGTACAGGTTGGGAATTTGACACAATACAGCAAACCCCAGTAGCCAAGGTTTAATTCTGTACATGTTGCTGCATCCTCTCCTCGTTTCTACAAACAAATGCCTCTGATGTTGTTGTACCTTAATTCATTATAATGCACAGTTAAAAAGCGTAAGAATAGCAAAAAAAAAGCTGTCGTATCAATCTTTGAGCTTTAATTGGTGTCCCAGTTTCAGGGATTCCTTTGCCTTGTTTCTCTGCATCACAAAATAGTAAAGTAGCTTCGTTTCAGACCTCTAGATTTCTGTCCACAGCTTCTGATTTGTCACCAGTTCCTATAGCTCTGATGTTCACAGACGGAAGTTTCACTGGTAGCAAAGCAACAGAGCCAATTAGAGGTTTGTAGGTGAAACTGAAAATAGTAACATCATCTTCTTGTGCTAGTGGCAGAAAAATTATAGAAAAAAAAATTGCCTTAAATGGCAGCGTGCACAGACAGAGTGGATGGAGCTGTACGGATTGTTGTAGGTCCACTTAAAAATGTAAGAGTTCTCAAATTGGAATGGCTCTTCGATGTGAGTAACGCTCATCGCAACCGATGTTACAGCTTCTGTCATGACTGAAAATGTTGTTGGCGTGACAGATGCGTCACTCACTAGTGAAAGCAGAAAACAGCTGGCATGAATGAATTAAAAGCGAAAACTAAAGTTGATGTCAGAGTGAATAATTCAGTGAGGAACTACTAACACAAATTTTCTTTCTCACAGTAAAGAACGCTACCTTTATATAGATTCGACTGTATGCAGAAAATAGTGAAACTAGGTCACGTCATGTGTCTCAGCCTCTTGGCTGCAGCACATGACCGCAGAGAATGAATGAATGAGGTGACCTCTGACCCTATGTGACCTCGAATCTATATTTAGCTCTGTGCGTCGAAGTCTACCAGGAAGAGCATGTCCTTGACATAGGCGATGCTCCATCACACTGTGCTGCAGTGTGTCTCACATGGCAGAGGATGCAGCGTTACACTATTCCCAGTCCCGCTGGGAGGGGCAGCATAGCAGCAGCAGCTCTCAAATATGGGAAATTGGCTGCGATGTAAAGTATGGACTCAAGCTGACGCAGAGAAAAAATAATTGATGGAACAGGATGAGAATGAACTAAAAAGAGAGTCGATTTGGGACATGTTGGTGGATCCCTGGTGTGAAAGTTTGAGATCTTGGCTGGTTTTCTGGTTTATTTTTGTCCGGTAATTTATTTTCGATGCATTCCTGGTCCGTCTTTGTTGTCTGATGCAAAAAGAATGATATATACGGTAGATAAATCCTTAATGACTTTAGCTGAACTAATTAATGAGCATGTCTGTGTGTCTATGTGCACAGAAAGGAAAATAAGAGTCTGTGTGTATAGTCCCATAAGCCTGATCAAACACAGAATAAAAGCCTGGTTGCCAGCATCCTGGTGTGCCTGGCAGATCTGGCATCCTCGCATGTGAACACACACACACACAGAAATAGATAAAAACATGCAAATACATACAATGATTAGACTGAAATGAGAACGGCTGTTTGTGTTTTTCACGTCACTGACGGAGTTTACGCTGATAACGGAGGCTGATTGAAACCTTGCGTGAGTTGATATAAAAGCAGCATTAAAACGGGCCAATATGAGCAACATCTGTGATGTGTGATAACATTGTTCAGTACTGCACTGATGATAGGACTTAGGATAAAGGAACAAATATTGAAATGTATTAGCTGTACAGCTCCTGTGTGTCTGCTTTAGTAGGTACACTGCTTACGTGCAAAGCTGCCTTTGAAATATGTTAATCTCAACAAAACATCCCTTGACATTTCCCTCACTTTTCTCTCCTTCCTCAGCCATTGTGCTTCGTAACTTACCACCAAACTGAAACCAGTTAGTCTGAGGGTAACTCGCTGGGCCTTCCTCTGATAGGTGTGAATGCATGGCTCATGTGTCCAGGACTCCATCTCAGAGGTCCCATGCTGAGCATAAATGCATAGCAGGTATACATGTGCATAAAACCATTAAGATGAAAATATGAATCATGGGTCAGCACTACATCAAAGGATCTTAAATAGGCACTCAGCAAATGGCCACATTCACAACTAAAATTATGATCCATGTAGAGCACATGGACATAAAGTATTGTTTTTGTACTGCAAGTACGTCTCTGTAGCCCGAGTATGGTAGGGTTAGGGTTAGGGTTAGGGTTTAGGGTGTTGGCACATTATGACAACAATTTTAGGATCACAGTTATTTCACCCTGATTGTCTGAGTCTGTTAGTTAATGGATGAATGTATCTGGACAAGCAGCACAGAACATATGGTGACTATGTTTGTACTTTATCGGCTCTATTTTCATAAAAGTGGTCATATTTTGAAGGCTGCAAACCAAAAATCTATGAGGATGAGGATTAGTTAGCGTTAACATTAGTCTTGACACAGTAATACGGCATCATTTAGGACCCACGCTGTAGGTAAACACGCCCTCAATTCTGATTGTCCTTTTTTCTGCTGTAATGTTTAACCCCACAAAATAACCAAGTTTGGTCATGAAATGCTGCTTTAGTTTGGGACATCCTTCTTGTTAATTTGACGTGCAAACTATTAGCAAATAGTCAACAGAGAAGAGATATAGATTTAATACGACCACAAGTATAGTTGATTACATTCTATATCATGGCTGTTAACTACAGAAAACTGACAAATTCTACAGACCTGGTCAGTTACACTGAAGGGAGCATTTTACTGGCAGGGTTTGGGCCAAAGTTGCTCTGAGTGATCACGTTCATCCTGTGATGAAACATGTCTTTCCTGATGAAAGTGCTTTACAATACAAGCACTCATTAATTTAGTCATTCAGGCTTATAGGCCATGTCTAATAAGTGTTCCTCCTTCCTATCAATACATTAATCACGAGCCTCAGTAACCAAACACTTGGACATATTATCCAGCAGAACCTTTAAAGTGAGCTGATGCCACTGCTGAGAAGATTGTTTGTCTCTTCACATATTACACACTAATTGCAGCACAGTATCACTCCCTGTCCTCCCACTGTGCACTGAATTGGGGATATTGATCTTAAATATGACCAGAGGGTGAGCACTGGGGCTATAGATGTTTGCGGACAGCGATGGATCTCATCGACATACAACAGGCCATGATATCGTCGGAAGTCCTGAGGGAACAGATCTGAGGTAATCTGATTACATGGAGAAATCAACCCTCTCCTCCTTCGTTGCCATTGAAAGAGAGAGTTGGACAGGCCCCGTCATGTCTGGTTAGAAGCAGGACGGGACTCACTGTGGCTCGTCTCCATGTCTTACTCAATGTAATAGCGCACATTTCAAAGAGTTTCAGCAGGATGCCCGTAACAAGGACGATAACAGAGTCTAATAAGACTTTTCAGTAGTTTTCACAAGTGCTATCCAACGCTGAGACTTAAGTATGATCGAAAAGTTATCAGATCTTGGCTCCCTTGTCATGGAGAATTAAATCTCACTGCCTTCTCAATCTACTTTCTCACTGATTCAGTGAGTTGCTTCAAAGATATGTGTTCAATTAAAAGAATCCCTCATTTCAAAATGTGTTCGTCTCGATTTTTAATTAAGTGTTGAGTCTTAAGACTCGTTTCTCTCCAAACTAGCGATGCAGAGACTTGTGGAACTTCATACTCTATGAAATCAGAACCAAATGCTTTACTGGCAGCTCTTGAGGATCCGTGTTCTACTTTGTTTTAAGATACTGACACATCCAGAAAATCCCTGATGGTGACAGAAAGGGGAAATTTAAATAGCACCAGGAATGAGTGATATTACCTTACCAAGAGGACTGTTGATTTAGTTTAAAGGTTGATGTTTTGTTTCAGTCCATCACTAAAAAAAAAAATCAGTCTACTATCATCAGGTTGTTTATTTTGTGTTTTAAACCAGTTCTGTCTTGTTTGGTTTGTTAAAGCGACTAGTTGTGGGTTTGTGCAGGATTATGTGCCACAGTAAAGATTTTTTGCACCAAGAATTTGTGAGAAATACATATATAATATTGATATGATGAACTAATTAGCACTGATTGGTAACCTTAAGAGGCAGTGGTGGGAAGTTTGACAGACAGGCGAGCTGCAGTCTTCATGCAAAGCTCAGCTAACTAGCGACGAGCCTGTAGCTTGATATTCACAGTACAGACTATATCGGTCTTTGTAATGAACTTGCAGCAAGACAACAAAAGCAAGTCATAGACAGTAACCCCAGTTTCACTTTTATCCTTTCTGCTATAGATCCAGTAAAGCCTCCAGCATGCTATACGTGGACCAGGCCTCACCCTCCATCACTCCACCCTGTGCCCTTTTAACAGGATCATCTCTGCTCTGAGGCAGTAATCCCTAATTCCTGACAATACTGGATTAACAGCCACAAGATTATCAGGTGGAGAAGGATCACATCTCAAATTCCTAAATTATTTCAGCTACAACACCAGCTTGATCCAACCTCTGAACTCTTGACAAAAACAAAAGAAGCCTCAACAGCAAGCGCGAGAGCTCGAGTGGCAGATGTTTGAATGACAGATGTTGCTGCCGGACAGATGGATCGGCCAGTCAGAAAGATTAGGAGTGTTGGGGATGAAACATGGATTGTCAGGCGCTTTGAGGAAAAACCAGTTGGGCCACATGGACAAACATATGGATGATGTTGTAGTTCAACAAAAGGATTGACTGACTGTACATCCGCTGGTTTCTGCGACGGTAAAAGACTCTCTGATGGGCTTTTGGGGTTTAAAAAAAAAAGAGCAATGATTTACTGTTGACTCACTTTTCAACAAGCAGTCATGGGATGAGTACAGGATGTTCAGATATCACAACCTTTAAAATGAGCGACTGAAGTAAAGAACTGCTTTTCTAAAATGATACCAGAATGAATCCTGACTTCACAGACAGATGCAGGTAGGAGTAGATGTCGTTCTATTAGCCCCTATTCTGAGTCCAAATGTTTTGACAAAATGCTTGTTTCGGGCATGCATCGTGACACTTTGGAGTAGCTGCACATATCTTCATGTCATCGTATGTGTGTTACTCATAGACTGTCAGCTGAGGCTATGCTGCAGCTTTAGCCATGTCTGTAGCTGAGCGGAGGCTGGAGGAGATCATTACACATCATTACACCTGATGGGCTGTGTTGAGAGGGCTTCTTCAAAGGTGAGAAACAGTGAGAAGAGCAGCAAACAAGACAAACATCATCAACCCTCGACTCCTTTTTCTGGGCGCTTTCATTTTTTTTCGCCCCCTTCCAGCTAACCTCACATACCCCCATCTTCTATTCCCACCGACATGCTGGAGCTGTAAGGTTCCCCACGTCTTCTGAATGACTGTGAACATGGGGTGATGATGCAACGGATTGTTTTAGAGGAGAAAATATGTTTAAATGTAATGTCTAATGTAATGTACATTAAGAGAAATACAAAGTGAGCCTCCCCCCGTGACACCCCAACCCCCACTTCTGTCTTCCGCCTTGTCAAACCCTATAATCTTGACACACGGTAAGGCAGCCTAATAAGGCACCTCACCTCGCACGGACAGAGGAAATGGGACTTTGTGACACACACAGAGTATTAATCCTCCGCAAGACAGCAGGAGAGAACGACTGTGCCGCACTGGAAGACAACGCCACATGCTGTCAACACCATTTTGCGGGCGAGCGTTTTGACTGGACGAGGGAGAAGGAAGTGGCAGAGGGAGCGCGGAGACGCCGAAGATGGTCGGGAGGGAGGGAATTATCGAGAGCAGGAATTAATTAATGAAGTGACGGCAGAGAGGAGAGGGTGATACGGAGAGAACGGCGGACGAGGAGATCTCTCCTGTCAGTAAAGCGAGAGGGATGGGGAGGGGTGAGACAAAAGAGTGACAAGGAAGGAGCGAGGAGAGTGGAGGAAATGCAGACGGGCATGTTTCTATGGGCGCTCAGGAAAGATTTGGGGGTGAGGGAATCTTGCATCATTGCGGCGGACCAATGAAACGGCTCGGTTAAAATGTTCAAAGGGAGTGTCCTAGCAACAGCGGAGTAAATACCATAGCAGCCACCATTCCATCTCAGGCTGAGAAGAATCTGACACACACACACACACATTTTGATTAACACACTTTAGATTTAGATACGTGTAAGCATTCACATAGATGTGCAATAGTCAGTATTATGTAATATTTTAAACATGTAGTGTATGTACCACATGTGTATGTATCAGTACATGTGCACCATGCATACTGAACATGTACATATTAGGATATGCCTTTGTACATATGTGTGCATAAGTATATGGCCACGCATGTGCACAAGATACGTGCAGCTAGAATATAAAACGAGAGAAGACATGCATGCTGTGTGTAATTTGTATTGTGTGTTGCATCATGAAACTGAACATGTCAGGAAGTCATCTGCTAATCTGCTAACACGGATTATAACCAGAGTCAGTCGATCACAGAGGGATAGACAGACGCCAGAACTTTCAATCACACACCTCTGCTGCCAGTCTCTGTCCCTCTCCACCCGTCCCCACATCCGCCTCATCACCACTTCCTCTTTCTACCTTTTGCTATTTATTCTACATCCCTCCATCCACAGCATCTCACCCCCGCACACACACACACACAAAGAAGACCTGCAGAGTCACATGGTAGCTCGGTATCACCCTTTCTGCTCCCCACCTCCATCTAACCATGCACATCCTTTCCTCTGCCACATTTTTTTTTTTTCACATTTTCAAAAGAAACGAAACGCTCCTGAAAAGCCTTCGTCCTCATTCATTCATCCCTCCATTCAGTTTTTTCCTCCCTCCCTCCTTCCTTCCTTCTCTCCTCCCTGTTTTCCACTCTAGTCGCATGCACCCACCCCTTCTGATCAGCATTTGCAATCTGGGGCTATTGTTTTTAGCAGAAATGACTCGCGCCAGCTCACACCTCAAACACCTTGCAGCATAAAAACTCGACCCCCTTCTATGAGCGATCCCAGACATCGTGCTTGACGTGCATTTTATCCACATTGTTCGCGGACCATTCCGGTGCATCAGTGTGATATATGATGCATGTGCTGTGATGGTTCTGGGTCACATATGTCCTTTGACCAAATTGTCATCCATCACTGAAAAAGAGCACAACTCCACGGACTCCATGTTCTCCTGACGGGGTCCGACTCATCTTTGCTGAGGTGTTTGCGCGAGCGTGTGTTGATGTATGTGTGCGACTGTGGCAGTGACCGTGCCTCTCTAGCTAAGCACTGCAGTAAAAAAAAAAAAAGGACAAGTCCCAGTTGACCAGCTCCACAGGGTTTAATTCAATCGCTCTCTCCCTACCCCTGAGACCCTGACCCACTCTGGTCCTCCACATCCACTCGACTGAGACACACCATCCAGCTAAAACCTGCTCAAACTGACCACCAGTCACCCACCAGCCTCCAGTCTGACCCACATCCATCCTTCTCCTCCTCAGCCTCCTTCTCCAGCTTTGCAGCTTCCCTTTTAGGTGCAAGGTGGGACCCCCCCCCCCCCCCCCCCCCCCCCCCTTTGCCCCCCTTTTTGGGGAAGGGGGGCCCCCCCCCCCCCCCCCACAATTGCTGCTAGGTGGATTTGAAAGAAAAATGAAGAGAAACGACGAGTTGAGCTCAGCTTACCGGCTGGGCGTGCAGGAGGGGTGGATGATGATGCCTCTGACTCTGCTCTTCCTTCCTTCTCTCTGGACTGAAACAGAGATGGATGCGGGGGAACAAAAGGAGCAAAAAAAAAATACAGACGGAGGGCTGCCGGTGGAGAGAATGAAGCGAAAAAAACAAGAAAGAGCGCAGAGGATGCTTTTAAAAAAAAAAAGCAAGAGAAAGTCCCTGTGTTGCTTTTCTCTCTATCTTCCTCTGTGCGGATCCTTTATCCTTGTGAGGCAGAGGGCTGTGGATTCACCTAAACACTGAGCACACGCACTGCCTCACGCCACACAGCCCTCCCTCTTCCTCTCTCTCTCTCTGCACTAAAGACAGCAGCTGTTGGTCTATGAGAAATAGAACGCTGTGTCCCCCCTCCCCTCGTCCCTCTTCGTCCTCCTCCTCCTCCTCCTCCTACCTCTCTTGCTCACAAAGACCCCCACCACACACACACACTCACACACAAAAACACACACATTCAGCATGTCCTCACAACACCCCCCCTTCCCCCTTTTGACTAACATCTCCCACTAGCCTGCTGGCAATAAGAGTAGAGGGGGGGGTACTACTCTGTTTTCTGTGTGTGAGAGTGCTGCTGCTGCTGTTAATGCCAGAGTTGTGTTTGACATTGTTTCAGTGACTTTTTCTGTCCACGCGGTGTGAAAATGAATCATGGGTGAGCCGGGATGTGCATCTGGGTATTTTTGCAAACTGTGTGGGTGACGGCTGAGCATCGTTTGCTTTCTGTGCTGCAGAGAGGAAGGAAATTCACATTATTTGTGGTTATAGGCAGCGCGAGTGTGAGGGTGTTTATATTTACTGCTAAACGCCGCGCAGCCGAAATGTGCTCGTATTTGTGAAACTTTGCACGCGGTGGGCGATTTTTCTCCGCTGTAGCAGGTTTAAACGACTACTGAACGTGCTTTTGTGCGTGTTTTTGCTTCTTCCCGCCCGCTTGTCTTTCAGTAAGAATTTAGGCTCCCATTAGGGACTCTTACTTCGGGGTCGCAGCCTGGATGAAAGGCCAGGGTTAAATGAGCCATGGCTAAATTGTCACTCTATGTGTGTGTGTATATGGGGGGAACAGAATGTCTATTGTCTGGTGGTCCTGTACCCAAACCAGCGCTTGTGGCAGCCCACCCGGGGGGGGGGGGCGGAGTGAAAGAGCTTAGGACCAAATGCTGCTGTGCAAATGCTCGACCACAGTTTATTTTTGGTGCCAGATTTAGGGCAGAATGAGGTTTAAAAAAGACCTGGTGCCATTTGATAATTGGGTTACGTGAGTGAATTTGGGGACAGAGAGAGGGGTCCAGTTGATGAACTCTGAACAGTTCGATGGGCCAAATGAGCACTGGGTTTGTCGTGTGAATAAAACTGGCTTGATGCTATTCCACTCATTCACACTTGTTGGATGTCCTGCAAAATATTACTGAAAGAAAACACTTTTTAAGGGGGACATTTTTTTAGATACTATTTTAAGACTTGAGTCTAAAAGACATGCTGCTCATCTCCAAAAGCATCTTACACTGGAGGCGTGTCTGTCACAGTATAAAAGAAGGGCAGATTATCTTGAATTACCTGAGCAGGGACTAAATAGTACATCTCTCTATGTGATCACTTCCTCCATAGATAACTAGCATGCTAGCAGCTAATACTACTGCAAAATTATATAGTGTGCGTGTGTTTTATGCTGCAACTAAGCTGCCTCATCTCAATAAAGACTCAGTTTAAATGAGCTTAGCTAGTAATCACCACCACTCAGCATAATTACCATTAATGTGTCCTAAAACAAAAGATCATTAATGAGAACTTCGCTGCAGATGTACCACAGTTTTACATGAAGAGTTGTCAGAAGCCACACACAGGCTGTGCACTAAACCTAAATATGAAGCAGAGGAGGAGTTTAATGTCTAACAATACATACGTGTCTTCCTGTTTTTGTGGTTTTGTCTGAGAAGTGGATCTTCTGACTGCTACTTTCACATCATCAAACGTTGCTCAAAGTTGCCAAACAGACTTCGTATAGGCTGCAAACATTTAACATAGTTTGTTTTGTTCTCCTTTTTGCGTTCTTGGAGTGTCAGAGTTGCTTCAGTCTAACGAATGTAGCTCAGAAGTAAAATGTAGTGCAGTTGACTGTTTCTTGACTTGTTGTGCACATATGCTAGAACTTTTTTTTTTAACCATAGTTGTTTTTGGTTTATTTTTGTTTTTTGGTATATTTTTTGACCCACAGATCCCTCGTTCATTTTTTAATTTTTATCATTCCAAGCTTCTACCATCACTTTAAAATCTGTGACTATGCTGGGAAATGGAGTTCCTGTTGAATGTCAGCTTGGTTGGATTGTATGATAACAGAGTGGGAAAAAATATAAAACTATAGTTCAAGGTTTCACGCCATTTACTTTCTAGTATTTTGTCTGCAGTAGTGATTCAATGGAGTCCGGTGGGGTCATCGAGTTCCTTTAACATGTCAGAATTGTGTCTTTATGTGCTTGAAGACACATCATGAGCAAAACAAGCAGTCAGTACCATGGAAGAGCATTTTCACCTTGAAACTGCAGCATCACAATGACAGTCTCAAAAACACAGATTCAGACTTGCAGGAAACAACCTTATCAGTTATGGTTCTGCAGAAGTGCTTTTTGGTTCGAACATATGTGTCTGACAAAACTCCAACATTATAACTGAACATTGTGTCGTGCAGAGTAGTTTTACAGAGTCGTAGGTGAGCTGGTGTGCTCCAGCTGCAGCAAATGAAGAGGGTCGGGTGGAGAAAGAGGCAGGGACTTCATAGATCTGCACATTGTAAAGGAAGCAATGGCGTTTAATTACATCTGAGTCATTCTCATGTGGGAAGAGATTATTTTCATGGTGAAAAAGAAAAAAATGTAAATATGCAACCTTGACACACAGAGTTAAGTTTTTTAAGCATATAAGTATCGGATAGTGTAAGAAAAAATAAGCAGACGTACTTAAATACAACAAATAACATGTGACACTAGGAAAACAAACAAGTCAATATCTATCAACTATTTGCCTTATACTCTACAAGCAAACCATCAAAGTATGTCTGAATTTATGGTAAAACTCCAGAATTCACCTGTGCCTCCCCCGTCACAGAGGAAGAGGCACAGAAACGTGAAAGTGGCGCTGCAATGCTTGACAGCCTCCTGTAGGAAGGCGAAAAGGTGAAAGAAGAAGAAGAAGAAAAAAAAAAAGAAAATCCTTTCATTCTGTAGTGGTGAGTGACTGCTTGGGGTTTCTATTTAACCCATTTACAACCACATACTGGGATGAGAGATTACTCCCAGACGGGTGTCAGATGAAGCTAAAGAACGGAGGAGAACCAACGTCAGAGAGTTTTTCATGAGTCACTCAGGCTCATTGAGTGGGAGGCTATTATGAAGCTTTTGTGAGACTCATTATAGTGACGCACCTCTGATATGAGATTGCATTTATAGATATCTGCCCCTCCAAATGTGGAACAAGCGTCCCACCTTACTCAGGTAAACCAAGTGTAATCTGTCTGCCCTATCTAACATCGTTCTGAAAGAAAAAATGAAAAGTGTTCTGGGGCTTCAGAAACTTGCATCTGTTGGTGGCGGCGCTCAACAGCTTCAGCGTGATGCCTGTGGATTTCCTGGACAGTGTTTTGCCTCATTTTGTTGTCTCGCCAATATGACCGACATCACCACTCTACTAACTTCTTCTTTTGGAAAAGACTCCAACGTAGACTGAGCTCATTTAAGTCATGCATCAGAGTTTGGAAGGCTTTCAAACAATGAAATACTCCAGTTTCGCAGTTATAGCGAGCAACCCCCAATGACTCAAGCATGCAGAGGACCAGATGTTCTCTTTGAAACCAGAGAGGGTGGGGGTGACTTTTGCCTGTTGTCTGTTAATAAACATTGTCTTTGATGGGAGGCCTTGTATTGAACCCTCCTGACCAACTGAGCTCTGGATAACAGATAAATTGTTCACATCTCACCACACTGTGAAATTCAATTCTGCATGCTGTTAAAAGAGTAGACTTACACCACTGTCTGTGTGTGTTTGCATGTGTGTGTGTGTGTGTGCCAGATTGAACAGCAGATACTGCAGACCCCCCCGGCTCAGACACATGATCATCACCTGATCTGGCTGGTTTGCTCTAAAACACAGCGGCTCTGCAGTGAAGGAGACCAAAAAAATGAATAAATAACACGTATCCAAGGATACTGAGGGAGGATGATGAGTGAGTCAATATGCATAAGCTTCAAGGGAAAGTTGGCCTCCACGGATGCCTACTGTATACAGTCCCTTAATGCATAAACATGAAGTAATGATTGCTAAGCCTGCTTAACTGCATAAAGGTCTCTGTTTCGAGCTCCGTGTCTCGTAATCACAATCTTTAACTGGCCATTAGATTCACATCAGCTGTGGAATTGAAAGCATTTGCAGTTTGTTTTATCCTATTGATTGTACGGGCGGTTTCTTCGAGACCCAGCCTCCAGAAGTGTAGGAGAGATGTGGAGGTCTGTCGAGCTGAAATATTAATACGTGAGCATTATTGCCAACCAGCATAAGGTGGAGCACTTTGGATTATTTATACAGTGTCTATTATTTTTTAGGTCAATTGTCCCATCCTGCTCGCTACTGCATGAATGGCATAGACTGTATGTGGTGTGCGTCTGTCCTCGGATGATGCGTGCCTTATGAATTATAAGAAGGAGTAAAGTGCCATTAAGGTGAAACGCTGAAAAAGATACTTGGGGTAAGAAGATCTAAGCCCAGCAGCTTTTTATACAGAAATGTCAATGTGCAGCCATTAGAAACCAAAACATTCAACAAAACATTTTTAAAGTTATATTGAAATTATATACAATTATTATTAATTTCTGTGTAAATAAAAGAATGTAAGAATGAATAACTCAGAGAACAATTATGTCTGTTACACAGCAACAACAGCTGCTTAAGATTTGAAATCAGCCATCACAAGCTATTGTTAATGTCAGACTAAAACCAGATTTATCAGCAAAACCTCTGATTGTAGTGAATTAAAGAAGGATTCAGTTGCATATCATTTGTGCTTTTTGTACAAATTGTAAAAGCAAGAAGACATGTTATTTCTTATTTTAAAAAAGCTCCATAGCCTCACTATAACCAGGTTCATATTCATTTGTCATGTCGAAAGGAACAAATGCTAAAGCTAGCATTCACAGTATATCCATAGTGGCCTTTGGTGACCCAGTTGTCCAAATTAAAAGCGACAGACGGATGACAAATTGAAGTCAAACCAACATAAAGTCTCTTCGTAAGGTGTTGGGCCACCATGTGCAACCAGAACGGGTTTATTGCTCCTTGGTATTGATTCTCCAAGTGGCTGTAAGACGGCTGAAAATTTGGAACACCATTCTTTCAAAACATATTGGTTTATTGATGATGGCGGTGAGGAGCGTTAGTTAGTCACAAATCTTCTTTAAGCGTTCAGTTGGGTTGAAATCTGGTGACTGTGAAGGCCAGTAGCGCATAGTGGTTATATTGTGGCTCAGGCATTAGAGCGAGTTGCTTGCTGATCATGAGGTTGGCTGTTTGATCCCCAGCACCTCCGCATGCTGAAGGGCAAGACACTGAACCCCACATTACTCTGAGGTGAGCACCTCGTATGGCAGCTTTCCCGCCACCGATGTGTGTGTGAATTGGTGAAGAAGAAACATCATGGAGTGCTTTGAATGCCACCAAGACAGAAAAGAGGTGCAGAGCGTTTACCATGTGATTCACATAATTTTTTATTAAACCACTCAGTGACCTTTTGTGCTCTATTGATGAAAGTGTGGTCATGTTAGAATAGAAATGTTTCATCATATAATAAAGGTGATCCCACAGAACAGCTTTGTATTGATTTGCAGTGACTCTTCCCTCAAAATGGACAAATGGACCCAAACCATGCCAGCAACATGTACAACAAAGCTACAGGATCCCCTCATTGTAGAGGTCAAGGGTTTAGGTTTTCCCTTTTTTGTTTTTGGATATAATACTCATGGTATGGTATGAATATGTGTGCAGTGGGCAGATCTAAAGATGCTCCCTTCCTCCATTAGTCCTAGGGTTGCGCCTTTGAGCAACCTTTTGCCACTGTTACGACGCAGCTGTCTAGGGTGGGCTGTGAGTAACAAAAAAAACAGATGTTCTTGGTTGGGGTAAAGTAATTTATTGCTTAGTGACAAAATTGACAGAAATAACAGTGGCAATACAAAGAAAGCAGAGCTGGGGGGTGTTGCTAAATTTAGGCAACGTTTGCACATGGCATTTACAAAAACGGATCCATGTTTTCAAAAATAACATTGTTCACATCAAATCGTTCTAAAAAAATACACAAACACGTCATTTAGAGCTGCTATGAGCATGCCAAACCTATAGGGGGCAGTGTAATAAGAAGCATACAGCCATGATAGCCAATCAGAATCCTGGAAAAAAAAAACATAACAAGGAATGACACAAATTACTTCCTGTTACTTCAATGATGATGGTACGAGGGTCGTTTGTTTGGACCGACAGAGAAGTGAAGCTACTCCTCAATGTAGAGTACAAAACAAGTAAAATATTAACTTTCTATCACAGTAGCCAAACTGTAAACATGGGTCACACACATATGACAACGCTTTTGTCGCATACTGTGACATCAAACTCCGTCTCCTCCTGTCTGCACGCAAACATAAAGATGGAGTTTATGTGTAAACCAAAGGACCAAACACATTGAAATATGGCTGTTTTTGCTCTGTGAAAATGGAGCCTAAAGAACCAAACCCTAACGCTAACCAGGGATACGGTGAAGCTGCTAGGCAACAGCAGTGGATGATGTCACAACATAAAGAGACAACAGTGGGGGTCATCAGTCCTAGTCGGTTGGACAATCAACTAGTTAGCAGGGACAACGTGGAAGAAGGCAATGATAAGTCACTTCTGTTAATTTGTCAAGAAAACCACATGGACAGCGACAGCCAATAAGTATGTTCATGGTGTCACAGTGAGTCGGAACCAACTGGACGGCACTTAACAACACAACAATAACACTTACTCCAAGTTTTATTTAGTATTGCCTTTATTAGATGAGGCTGAATAATAAGGCAGCGTGAACAAACCCACTCAGTTGTGCGATCGGGCTCACTAAGTCAAAGGGCGCCTCTCATCTCTCTCATCAAAGCAGGGAACATCTGAAGCCCGGATCGGTCACGTTGCACCGCAGACGTCCATATTGGAGCCCACACTCTCCCTCCATGACTCTCACCAGCTAAATGTTAGACTGCTATATCAATGAGCATGTGGGCAGCTGGTGAGCTGGCATCACCGCTCAGAGCGTCAGTATCGAGGAAATGAGAGCTCTGCAAATGTGTATAATTAGCATGGACTAACTTTGGCCTTTGACATGAAAAGGTAACTGTTTCCAGGAAGCGTTTTGTGCAGCCTTGTGCGCATTGCCTCAACCTGACATACAAGCATCCTCACTCCCAGATACTTTCACCTGCCTCTCCTCACCATCCTCTCTCTCTGATCTCCAGCCTATTCTCCCTCGCCCCACCTCCTCCTCCCCTGTGCCTATTTCTGTCGTCTTACTTGGGAGTCATTGACAGAAGTGTGGCAGCTCGATGCCCCCCCCCCTCCATCCGTTCTCCTCCATCCTCCTCCTTGCCCTGCCATTACAGTCGCCCTGGTCTCCCTGCCCCTGCAACACCCCCGCCGAGCTCACGACGGTAGTACAGTCTGCCTGTGCTCTCTCCTTATAAGGGCAAAATGCATTGACAGAGGCAGAGAGAGGGGGCTGTACCAGCACACGCAGGCAGGTAGGGGGACAGTGGCTCCAACAGGAGGAGACAGAGACACACGGAGGAAGATGTGATGGAGAGATTAGAAAACAGAGAACAGGGAGAAGGAGTGATGAAGATGGTCAGGGAGAGAGAATGATGGGGGATTGTGTGATAAGAACAAGAGTTCACCTCAAGCTTTTCGGCTTTTAAAAGCAAACAGCTGCCAGTGCAATAATTTG
>NW_007579187.1:52304-59330 GCF_000690725.1 Stegastes partitus
ATCACACACATGCATTATGCAAGGGAGGCTTGTGTTCCACATTTTTGCCATTTTCATCGTAGTGATATGTCTTTAATCTGCACAGTACAGTCCTCCTGATGGAAGCTATTTATTATCCCCAGTAGGCTGAAACAGATCATCATTTAATCATCAACATCCTTTTCCTCCTCTTCATGATCATTGCAGTGATCATATGGCTTAATTGTCATATACACATTTACATATGCTTACATGGAGTCTGATGACATGTCATTTCACAATTCAGATTAAAGGTCCCCTGTGGACTTTTCTTCTTAACAAACAAAAGTATGTTTACAATTTGTGTTACTCAGGGGAAGAAAAAAGAAAAAAAAACATTGTGCATATCCTTGAGCTGTAAAAAAAAAAGTTCAATGTATGTTTCTCCTCAAAAATCATATGTTGAGAGAACATTTACACACTCATTGAAAACAACTACTAACGTGGAGTTAAACATTCATCAGTTATAGAAAACTAGTGTTGTGCCTTTTCAGAGGCCCACAGAATGTGTGACGTAGTGACCTCGCAGATCCAACCTGATACGGGCAGTTCTACCAGTGTCTGAATGGCTTTTATCATGTGACATGACACATGATACACGGGGCAACTCAGGTCACACCCACAGCCAGCCAAAGGTGTACTGACACCTCTGAGACCACTTGTTCATCTTTATCAAGACTGCACTTCCTAAGGTTCCCAGCAATACACCTACCAAGTTTGAAGTGGATTGGATGCACTGTTGTCAAGATATGTGAAGAACAAACACACACACACACACACACACACATAGATGGAAATGCTATCAAGCAAAAAGCTTCACGTTGCATTAAAATCACTGTCTGGTCAATATCCAGTTTCTAATAAAGTCAGTGTATTAAAGGGGTAGATCATGAATGTCCACTTAAATGAAACTGGGGGCAAAAAATGCATTAAAACAAATAGTCAGAACCAATGTGATCCATAGTGTGGGACATGCTCCAACAATGGCTGATCCCTGTCTGTAAAATTCCTGCATCTATTAGAGTCTGCAGGATGTGGAAAGTTTCTACTCCAAATTTGAAGTCTGCGCTCACAAGCTCCCAAAACCCCCCATGACAGCATCAAGGTTCATCCCTGACACATGTCAGAGCTCCTCCAGAGCCACAGGAGACATTACACAACTGTTTTCACACACTGAGCACTATCCTCCCCGTGACATGTAAACTAATCTTCATGTGTAAAATCCGAGAATTGCCCCTTTAATCTCATAAGAACATAATAGGAGTATGCCACCGATTTAGCATCACACCATTTAATTGTTTTTTTTTTATATCAAAATCCATACAGAAAAAAGGGGATATTTTCTTTTTTTATTCATCGCACTCTTCTTCCATGTCACAACCTGTCACCTACATTACCCACAATGCACTACATGAAATGAGAAAAAGATAAAATGGGGTTTTTTCCCCTCTCAAGCTTGTGTATGTGTGTGTGTGTGTGTGTGTGTGTGTGTGTTTATTGGCTCTGTTGGTTCAGCTGGATCGTTTCTCAGCATCACACCCCCCCGTGCAGCAGGAGGCCTGGTCTGCCTGTGAGGACCAAGCAGGTGCTAATTGGGTCTGAAGCTTCTGAATGGAGGCGCCTGCCGTGAATGGAGGTGGATGCGCAGCGCAAGGAGGCCTCGTGTGATCCGTGTGTGTTTGTTCAGCATGTGTACAGTACATGATGGCGTCAGCATCGCCACAGACTGCATAAACACACACCTCCTCTCCGCGTGTGCTGGTATCCGTCTCAGTTTAGTTAAATAGAACCCCTCATTTTGTCGCATACAGAGGGATGACACCCCTTTGAGAGCGGCGCAGGAAGAGAGAGATGCAAATCCATTTAGTCACAGGTCCCTGAGTGGAGTAAAAGGCAGACGCAAAAGGGGGGGAGAAGTGAGGGGAATTAAACCAACACAACACCCGGCTGCTAAGTGTGTCAGCATCTATGAACCGAGGCAGGCGGGGATCCGTTTGAAGGCGTAGGGTTTGTTTCGGCATATTATCAGTATGAAACATCCACGCTTGCTAATCTCTAACAACCTGTAGGCAATAGTTCATTTACTCTGAGTAATTCTCCCCATGGGGCCAAAAAACTCAAACCCACCCTCAAGCCCACGCAGCCGAGTAGATCTAAGAAGAAGGAAAGAACGGATCAGATGAATAAATAGCATCTCGATTCAGAGAGTTGGGAGATAAGCGCGTGCTCTCCATCTCTCAGAATGTACGACAGCGAACCATCTCCTCCTATCTCTTCATCATGTCTCCCCTTGAAGGAATTAGAAGAAGTAAAACAGTTGAGAGCCTTGATGACTCTCCTTGGCGTGTCAGTTGTGTGAAGAGGCTGTGATATAACCCAAGATAGTGGATGGGATGTGCAAGATGAAGGATGAACAGGAACAAGGTCACAGAGTCACCCTGATGGAGATTTATTGACAGGATGATGAACACAGAATGGTCCTTTACTGTGAGAGGGGCAGAAGTTTACAGTAAAGCATCACTCACTTATTTCACATTATATACAGGCTGTATTCTTATGAACCCTTATGGAGAGGTTCCAAACCTTGGGAGAAGCAGTGGAACATATTTCTACCATGGAACATTATGTCTAACTATTGCCTTCTGCGGTTCTAAATTACAGGCACAAACACTGTTACTGTCCTGCATGAGTCAATAATTGTCAAACATTAAAGTTGGGGGAGATTACTTTTAAACAAAGTCAGTAATTAAATGCAAATCACAAGAACAGTTTTTGTAATTAGTAATGCAATCCACTAAATTATCAAAAATGTAACCCAGTGTGATTGTTTTAGGATTACTTCTGGATTACTTCCATATCAATCATTGACAAAATGGCATTTTATACATTAAAAAAATGGATGTAATCACAAAATGGATTTTTTTTAAACCCCCTTCAAAAGTCTCAAAACATTTTTTCTTAAAAAAATATTTTGCTGAAACCAGCATTTATAGCTGTTCAAATCAAATTACCCTCACAAAAAAAATCTTCTGGTACAAACTCAAGGCATCCAGCGTATCATCTGCAACATGTGGGATGTTCTTTCCTTTATGTAAATTTTCGCTGCTGCTGTTTTTTCAATCAAATGCCCCGTGCAGGACTTTTGACATTTAAATAACCCTTACTTAAGGTGTTCATCGTCAATTTTCAATGTAAACGAAAAGAACAAAAACTCCATTATCTGGAAAAAAAACATCCTGAAACAGCAAAAACAAATAGCATTTAAGTCACTAACAAAACTGGCAACCTGAGAGGACAGACAGACAGCATGTTTCTTAATCTTAACACTACAATGTTTCAATGATGCCATCAAATGTAATCAAGTAATCATTGACAGTTTAATCATAATCTAATTGCACATTGTTCAAACGTGATCTCGGCTGATTGTAGTTACCTATCCGTTGTAATCTGATCATGTATTCCTGATTACATGTAGTCTGCTGCTACCAAACCCTGTAAATATATAGGCCAAAGGCTAAAGAGAATAGAAGATAATGGAGTAAAAGGTGCAATAACCCATGCAGTTAACCTCTGACTAACATGCTGGCATCCAGTCTGCAGTGTTTCTGTTGTTTTCCTCATCATCACATCAGCATTGAATCTCAGCTGCTCCAGTTCCCTCTGACTGTACAGTACATGAGCAGCAGAGAGCCTGTAGCCTCATTAGCATGATGCTAAAACCAGCTGCTAGCATTTTGCTCTCTTTACTGCACATGGTGATGATTCAGTTATTGGAGAGAACAAACAAAACCAGCAATGGTAGTGAACCCAGAATGCTACATTATCCTGAAGCATAGTTACTCCTGAGGGGCACTGGGGATGTTTCCGTAGCTGTTACAGTTTGGGTGTGTGCACATCGCATAGATAACGTGATTAAAAAACACACACACACAATACAAACCTGCCAATTCTGGTTTAATTGTAGGCACTCGGTAAACGCCAGGAGCCTTCACCAGCAGGCAAGCCATGACTCGAGGAGCACAACAAAGAGCTCAGTGTTGTTCACCCTACGCTCAGACTTTTGACAACTCTGATCCAGCATTAGTTAGATGCTCTGGAACAAGTCCGATCCACGAAGGCCCCGCCCGGCAACCCGTGATCCGCTGCCAACATCCCTGTGCCAAACACCACAGGACGCTCCTAGAGGTCCTGTGTCCACGGCCAGAAGGGTCAGAGCTTTTCTGGCAGCGCCTATTAGGTCGGTGGTTTTAATGTTGTGGCATATCGGTGTATGCAATCAGTGACTCCAAGTTTAACTTTTAGGGGTCGCAAGCCAAAAAACAATGATTTGAAAAGGTCGTTGCTAGTTTACCTCCACAAGTGAGCTTCTCAGGATGAAGCTGACTTTGAGGTTGACTTTTAGAGGCAAGTGGCTCACAACGTTTGGATTAGACACTGACCAGTTACTGGGTAAAGGCGAGAGGTTAGCACATTGTTTGTGTACGTGTGTGCATGTGTGCCATTGCCAACAGGGCAAGCTGCAGGGATGGTGGGGATGGGGGTGGGGTGTCCCAGAAATTGGCAACTGCCCCTCACCCTTCCCCCACGTTGGGCATCCACATGGATAGTGACAGACCAGAAGAGGAGGAGGAGGGAGGGAGGGAGGGAAGCAAGAGACGGAGCAAGATGGAGGGATGCCAGCACGTCTTCCCTCTGGCACCCGCATGATCCTCATGGTCTGCCTGCTCTTTGTGCGCATCCATTTAAACGCTATCAGTTGAAAACAGAGCCTGGATTAATACAGCTTTAGGGGTGAGTGTGCATATTCCCTATGTAGTCTATAGGACGAGCAGCTCCACCTCTCTCTGTGTCTTAACACTCTGCTCTGTACATCCTGTCGTCTCTGTCTGCGTCTAGACTGGAGTTTCCCAGTAACCCTCAGCTGTCCAGACCTCTCCTTCCCCCCGGAGGCTGAGCTGATTAACAGTAATAGGGAACAACAATGCATGATAATGTGAATTATAATGGACCAGTGGAGGCGGCCTTTGGCCCCGTGCTCCATATGAGGACAGTGGCACAATAATAGTGTACATGGGCCCTGCAGGGACAGGGCAGACAAAGACAAAGCCACGGCAGACTAATGTAAGTGGAAAGGACATGTGAGGCCTGGAGGGGGTGAATATAGGTTCTCAGCACGGTCTACGTGCAGCCAAAGATGAGGAAATTAGTTTATTTTGAACTGCATATATGCTCCTGCCTGCCAGTGTACATACATCAGGCCAGTGAGGTCATCCCTTTCATATTGTTCTCATATTGTCTCTTAAAAAATGAACAGCACTCAACCTAAAAAAAAAGCAGCATTCTTCTGGTTCCTGAAAAGTAGATTTTTACAAGATTATGTGGTTTTTACTGTAGAGCAGCCAAGTGGTCAAAGTGTTTGGTTTGTGCTGCAGTCGGCAGGAGTTATTCGCCTCTTCTCGTCTCCCTCAGCTCCCTTTCGATTGGCCAGTTCAGTCATCCTCGTCTTCCCCTCCATCCAGCACACTGGGGCAGTATTTCAACACTTGAGTTACAGGGAAGTGGGTTGTCTAAGAGGACACACACACTGACTCTGAGGTCTTATCCCCAGCGACACCCAACTTGTCTCACTCAGGAGAGGTTAAGAGGTCAGTTCACTTTCTTTGCAGAAGATTTCTCTTTCTGTCTCCACTCCAAACACTCATAAAGCGAAACAGACAGAACCGGTCTCCTTCCACCACATCTGTCATTCAACAAATTGGACTCCGTCTCCCGTGCAGCGTGTGGTGTCTGAATATAAGGCGCTGTAAGAGATGGAGCGGACAGTTAAAGGATGTTAGTGGGACTCATCTGCTGATATTTCTATCACTCTGTCCATTTTTCTTCTCTTTTGGTTTATCTCAGTATTTTTTGTCGCTGTCTCTGCCAGTGATGTGGGTTGACATTGAAAACTCAGTGGAAGATTCAAGGACTGTGGTGGTTGATTATCTTACAAGGGACTCAAAGTAAAACCAGGCGGTAACAATTTATAAATTCAGATATTCCAATGGATTATAAGTTAAATCTAGAATTTATGAGAATAACAAATGCAAAAAGTCCATATTTTAAACCGTAGTTCTTTGACGGTGAAGATGTGACATATACATGTTCCTGTGAGGCTGATAGAGTCCTGTGTCAGGAAAAAGGACTCCTTCAGTGGATGTCTACTGTTCATCACAGACACTTCACACCCATCCACAACTTATGTTTCTCCCGTTTGGCAGGCGCTTCAGAGAACTGGGAGCCAAAACAAGCAGACTCAAGAAGTGTTTCTTCCCAAAGGACGTCACACTCCTCAACAGTCAGTTATGTCTCCCTGCAGTGTCAGTTCAATACCCGCTGCAGCTACATATATGTGCACATAATAATTAGTGTTCAAACATCACGCCGTCATCACTCACACTACAGTTTATACGGACGCACAGTCTGTTTTCTTGCACAAAAGCTACACGTTTGTACCACTACTCCATCCAAATTCCATCTTGTGCGTTAACATCACCTTTTATTTAGATGACTATAACTTTTTTTGACCATTTTATGGCACACTTGGCCAACACAACTGATTTAAACTCATCAGAGGTGAATAAGACAATCTGAATCTTCAGATCCTGGTACTAACTGCCAAACATCTCCAGCTCCATCTGATGGAGAACTTAGAGTAATGCACCCTCTGGTTTTAAGGACCGAGTTTCATTTGCTACAACTAAAAGGTAGGAGGTGCTGATCCCTTTTCTACCTCTGATGTCAACGCAAAAAACTTCATTAAATATAATCCAACACAAATGCAAAACTGAAGAAAATTCAAATACGGACCTCAAAAGAGAAACCGTGCTGTGATGTTAATTTGACCAGCTCGTGGTTTGTTCATGGTTTGTGGGGTGGTTATGTTCACAACATGTCTATAAATCATGTGTCACACTAGTGGTGTTGTACCAAGTAGGACAACCTCTGTGCATCTTGCCTTATAAAGAT
>NW_007579187.1:61449-77685 GCF_000690725.1 Stegastes partitus
CCACCCTGCAGCCCCAGCCAGAACCAAACAACAAGAAAACATTTCTCTTGGACTGAGGATTCTTTATTAAGAACACACACCTGGTTTGTCGGGTCACACTGTCACGCATGTAAGAGACAGTATTTGTCCCATGACACATTACGAGCATGATGACCTACTTATAAAAGTTGGTGCTAAGCTACCGTTCGTGGTAGCAAACCTCCTCTGATTTTTTATTACCTCAAACTTTTCACCTTTCCAGTGCAGTGGTTTTAAACGACTAGGCAAGCTTGCATAAGCCTGCAGGAATATAGATTTTATCCGTTAAAATTATAGCAAGAAGTCAGCTTTTTAAGACTTAATAGCTTTGGGCAGCCTCTCCTGAAAATGATCTACAAATTGCTGACTGGATCCGACATAACATACCGTAATGATAATTTTGGTTGTAAAATTAGCAATAAACCCCTGAGAGCTGTGAACACAGTGAGGGAACTTCACATCTCTTCAGCAGATGTTATATAATCTGCAATAGCAAAAATCTACAGCGTCTCAGGAAAGAACTCTCATAAGAGTTTCTGAGATTTTGAGCACGGGGTCAAGTCAAAACATAAACTACAAATGTTCCTGTTGGTTTTGACGGCTGAATATTTGAACTTTAAAGAAAAGAGAGAAAAAAACAGAAATCTTTTTTCCCCATTTGTTAAATACTGTCATAGGTAATATTGAGTGTTGTCATAGTTCTCTGAGTGCAAGATGAACTGCCACTTACAAATAAAATCACACCTAATTGTTGAACAGCATTCCCTGGAGCATTGTGTTCTACTGTTTCCACAGTTGCTCACATATCCACATTATCGTACAATTCATCAATATGAGTGAACGATTGCACCACGTGTGATGTTCAGTGAGCGATGTACCTAATTATTGGGATTGCCAACCTTGACAGTCTTAATATAAAGTCATTAGATCAACCAACGCCCAGCTAAGATTTGTCCTATCTGAAAACCTTCTCTTGACAGACAACATGCACTTCCAGTTGTCATAGCTAGCTCAGTAGTTGAATAAGTTATTTTGATGCAAATAGATAAGAATATAGAAATCACATCACATCACAGCATATTTGCCACTTTGTTTCCCTAAAATCTGACGCAGTATCAATAATCTGTCAAATACAGTATTATTTACTGTTTACTGGTTTAAAAATACATGTTGATACACTTGGTGGAAAACTGACTACATGACCTTGCAGGCACTGGACTTGTGACCCTGTAACCCTGTTTCTGGCTGCACAAATATTATAGGATTATAATAGAGTATTAGGTTTGTATTGTATTGCCAAAAGAGCATACATGGTAAAAGATTTACATTTGCAATTTGAAATTCATATTATCATCTGACCTGTATAAACGCAACCCTGTACTCTGAACTTAAACCTCAGTTAAGCCAGTGTCTGCAGCTGGTTTAAGTTAAAACTCAAAATAAATGACAGCAATAGAAATTGAGGAGATTTCTACAGGACACAAAAAAGTCCCAGACTAAAAAAATATGTGATTCTATGGACACTGCAATGGCGTTTACGCAATGAAGTAATTAACTACGGGAACTTATTATATACCTGCCGAAACTATGCACCAATTGCTCACTTGCAATTCTTTTAAAACACACGAGCAAGTCACTCAAAAAAGGGGTGGAGTCATGGCTGAACCACACTGGCTCCCTGTTTGTTATAGAGTTCAATCTAAGATTCTAGTGATCAATTCTAAAATCTCTACATGGTCTGGCTCCATTGTACATCTGAAAAGTTTTAACCCCTTATTCTGTTTCTTGACCCCTTGGTTCAAAGAATCAGTTGTAGCTAAAAATCCTACATTCCAGACTTCAACAAAATTGAACTACGTTTGAACTATTTTAGCCTCAACGCTGTGGAACAAACTCCTCTTTGGTGTCAGAACAGCTCAGTCAGTGCCTCACTTATAAAAGTTTTTTAAAAACCCACCTACACAGACATGTTTTTGTAAGATTTTGTCATCTTTTATTAGTTTATTTTTTTTACAACGTTTTCATTGATCTCTTTTCTTTATTATGATTTACTACCTTGCTATTGTTTCAATACTGCTTTACTTGTAACTCTAGTTTTTAAAGGTGGCACAGAAACAAATTGTTTTTGTTTTTTTAGGTTTAAACCTATCCTAAACTGCAGTTCAGTTAGTGACAGAGCAATTGACCAGCTACAAAGCAGGTTCAGATAATGCAGCCTATCAAACAAAATGCTCTAACTGTCCAGGTGTGGTGTCAAAATGTGACTGTCTGCCAAAAGTGATTGCGGCTGACAGGATTGTTTCTTTACAGCTGTTCAAGTGGAACAAACAGCCATAGTATGAAAATAGACACTTATGTGTCTGTGGTATAAACAAAAGTGAGTTTTTGGGAAACATTTTTTGGAACCAAATAATTGTGACCAAAAACTATTCGCAATTTACAGCATAATAAGGCATGACATTAGATTATATCAGAGGCAATACTGTAGTAGTGTTTCAGATGTTTTGGTTTAGGCCGTATGTGTTTGGTAAGGCTAATATGCTTGTTTACATAGTAATTAACATGATTTATAGATGGGTTTTGTATATAATGAAGAAATTGTTTCTTATGTAAATATGTTATGAGCTATAATCTATGAAACGTAACCCTCATGAATGAAATCAAGTCATTTTTGTGTAGTCACCATATAGGGGCTGCAGTTACTTTTTGGTAGATGGAAAAATGCATGGTATGAGTTTTATATATCCTTTATAGCCATTTCAACCAGTAACAATAACAGGGTTTGTTCTACTATGAGGCACACAGAAGGCAAAATACTGCAGAGACATGAAGACAGCAGCTCTAGCGAACAGCAGTTTTCAGAGACTTTTTGGCAAGACACCGGCGCACACCAATGTACATTCCAAACTCATCTAACCTTCTCAGCGATGCTGTAAAGAACTTCGTCCATTTTCATACACGTTGGGTCCCAGTCGTGTCCGAAGCGGATGACGAGGACTCGGTCCTCCTCAGACAGGATGGCTTGGTCAACCTGCCAGCCATTGTGGAGATGTGGTAACATGTACGACATCTTGATCCAAAGTTATCGATTCCCAAGCTGAAAATGAAGACGAGAGACTGTAACGTACCAGCAACAGGAAGATTTTATTGTGTGAGTAGGATCTAAGGTTTTCAGTCTGTTGGCGTTAGCCACTAGCTAATGTTAGCTGAAGGAGGGAGACATGAAAACCTTTTTAGAAAGAACTGACAGACAATTTGGAAACACTCACCTTAAAATACAAACGAAATCGGGTTATTTGGCGAGATAAATGCTCCGTGTGGTAAAAAACGTAGTTCGTAGCTCTAAAAATATTGCTAACTTTTTTGATTGTTGCTTCTGTTTGCTAGTTAATGGTCGCAAATGGTTCGTGTCTGTACGTCATCAATCAGCCACAGTGTGGACGCGCCGTGCTGACGTCACATCTATGAACCACATACATTTTTGTTTACTTGTTGACATTGAAAGCTTTTAAAATACAAAATTACATCAATGATAAAACGTTTAATCAAGGGGACACTTTAAAACCCAGTCAGGGATAAGTCGATTAGATGAATAAGAATAAATAAGTGAACACAATATTAAAGAGCAAATAAAATTATTTTATGATTTATTAAGAAACAAAGAAAATTAATTATTTTATGCAAAACACTAATTTCTTAGATACTTTACATGCATTTATAAATTAGAAGAATTTCAAATGTCAAATGAACCAAAACCTCCTATGGAAGTGCCGCTTAACCAAAGTAAGACCATCTTTATATAAGTTAATATTTGGGCTGAACAAACAATTGATTTCAAATTAAAATCACAATTTGAATCGATGCAGTTAGCAAATTGCAAAAGCTGCAGTTTAGGATACACTGGTGTGGCTATTAAATTATGTATATGTAAGCTATTTTTAAGCAGATTTAAACTTTTAGGGAATGTTTATGCTGTCTATTGGCAGATCTGGTTTGACCGACATAGGCCCACGCTCTTTATTTAATAGCCACACCTGGTACATGTGTTGCAGCACGTCTGACCCAGGGTTTAAACTGATATGACAACTAATAAATATTTATTGTCTTTCTATATATAGTCATGCTTTTAATGCTGTCTCACGCGGTAATGCTTCATCACATTGTAAAACCATTACATAGCAAATATTGAACTAAACCTTGACCTTAAGAAACGATTTTGGAAATCAAATCGCAAAATGTGCCAGAAAAATCACAATTACATATTTCCTCGAAATCATTTAACCCTAATTGGTATCAAGAAAGACTGGTTTGTCTTTGTCTTATGTAAGGTGAATCATTCAGCACGACTTTCTTTTTAGCTCCCGGACTGGTATTAAAATTCACAGTAACATAAGTATGAGGAAAGAAATTCTCAGATGAAAATAGTTCAACTGCTGTTCTTTCTTGCAGACTGCTATTTGCTATTACAAGAACACCTTCTGTGTCACCCATGCATTACCAAATACAGTCAAAGGAAAGACTGCGTTTCCTCCGACTGCTCATTTTGCAACAAACAGAAATAACACTTGAAACTTCGTGTCCCAGCATGCCCACTTCCAAAGAGACATTATGCACCTCCACTGCCTTCTGTCTGCTGATGGAAGCAATCCGCTGTCTTGTTTTTGAATTGTAATAGTTGCAATTCTACAACACAGGCTTTCAAAGCTAAACTCTAGACTTTATATAAATTACACAACCAAGTACTTTATAAATCTTTTTTTTTTTTTTTTTTTAATTGCTTCAGTTTTCTCCTTCACGTTCCTCTCGTCTGTTCATATCAGATAGATACGAGCATATGTCGCACACTCCTGCGGATTTTTAAATTGTGGTGAAGACTTATTTCAATTAGTATATAAAAATATATAGTGCAGAAATGTAGACCAGCTCTTATGCAGGAAAGAGACACAAAGACAAAACATTTATTGTTGTGCAGTTCATTACAGTACAAATAGAAAGAACAACGAAGAAAGGTTCAAAGGTTATAGGAAAACTTTCCAGTCTATGACATAGCAGCATATTATGGCACTCCTTAGAGACAACATGAATCATCATTAGATATGTCTTAACCTACTTTAATTCCACCACTAAACTACACAATCACATTACTGTGGTTCTAAATGGCAAAGTGATTAACAAAGTCCAACCACTTCATGTTAGACTATTTGGTCTAAGACACATGATTGTTTGACAAACAAATATTGACAGCCAATTTTGCCTTGAAATTAAGATCTACTTCCTGACTACCATCAACACTGCAATCATCCCTTAAAGCTGATACATTTTTTTTTTTACTCTGTATGGCTGTTTTTCATATTGCACAACATCAGCCTTCTGATTAAGTCTCTGAGCGTCTCTACTGAAAACAGGCGTCAGGCTACCACCGTGTTGGCCACACACGTCCTCTGCTACAAAACCACACCCTGTTCAGCAACACTTCAGAATCCAGGTTGCATGAATCCACTTCAGGCCAGCAGATGGCATAAGGAACATTCACATATTTTCTGGAGACAAAGTGGCTCCACCAGTGGTTCTTTTTAAAATCCTATGAAATCCGGAGGAACACATCCAAAGTCCGTCGATGTTCCATGAGGCGATATGAAGAATTCTGCACACAATAATATCTTACAATCCCTGAGGAGCGCTGAAGCTCGGCTGGAACAGACAGTGTTGGGATGAGGTGACGGTGCACAGTCGACCACAGCGATGTCCTGTAGGCTGAAAACTGTACTTCTGAAGCTTCTAGTCGGCTGGATGCTCCGGACACGAGCGATTCACCTCAAACCACTCGTCTATGCACCTGAAAGAAGGTAACAGGGAAGTTTTTTTTTTTTACTTCTGTGGTAAAAGGAAGTAGAAAACTGAGCTGGAATAATATTTAGTTCTAGCAAACACAAATAAACACAGTGATAAACACATTTCTAGGAACACACAATATTGGATTTTTGCTGATATCTCATAAGTCAATATTTTCCAACTCATTCTGTCTTAATCAGCTGATACTAATAATGACACCAATATCGCCACAACAGTAACATGTAATTACCCCTACGCCTGTGTGCTTTATTCACCAAGTATCATTTTGGTCTGCTTGATTGGATAATTTACTGAGTATCTACAATAGTACATGTAGAAAAGCTGTGATTCTCATACTCATACATGATGACGGTTGTTTAAATCAAAATGTCTCTGTAAAGGAAAAGTTTTAAATTATGCGAAATGTGCTTCTTCTTGCTAAAAGTTCCTGCACTCGAGAGGATCAACATCAGATTAGTTAGTCAACAGGAGTTAACTTAATATAAATTAAATCTAATTAAAGGAACTGCCCTGGCCGTGTCCAATGGTAAGAAAATTAATGAAGTTCTAAAAGCCCACAAATTAACATATTATCTCTAATTTTGTAGATTTCGTTACCTTTAGACAGAGGCGGGCTAGCTACGTTTCTCTGCAATCCTACTGCTAAGCTAAGCTAAGCTAACCAGCTGCTTGTGGTAGCTTTATATTTAGTATACAGAAATAAATTACAGTAGCAGCAAACCTCTTATCTTTTCAAAAAAGCAAACAAGAGTATCCCAAAAATGTATAACTATCCTTCAAATACATATTCCAACAGTACATGAGACAATGTGTAATTTCCTCCCTTTTATTTAAGTTGTGCTCCCGTCTGGGACACTTGATATTGAAATATTTTAAAGCTATAAACACATTGAATCAGTGCTTCTCCATCTGGCTGTATTACAATAAACATTTTTTTAATCATTACAGTCAAGTGCAGCTGAAACCTGATTGATTTGGTTCACACACATTTTAGTGATTTCTATGTTAAGACTAAAAATGTTCAGCATTTGCGTTACGTTTTTTTAAAAAAAAAACTTTTGTTTGTGCTGATGGCAGGTCAGCACCTGTCATACATTTTTAAATCTGTGGGAGAAATCTGCACCATTAAAGATGGTGGTTGTATGACACATATCCTGCCTCTCCCCTTAAAAAAACTCCCCCAAAAATCCCAGTCGTCTGCTTTGTCACAGCTGAACTGGGAAATATGGAGCCGAATGTGTTGTTGCTCAGAAACAGTGGTGGTAAAAAAAAACTCGATTAGAATCAGATTTAACAGGAAAAGGTCAACTAACATCTCTGCTTGGCACGCTACATATAATTTAGTATTTCATATAAATATACAAATATATATATCATACATAAATTTAATAGAGTATTTATTTAATTGCTATTTTATTATTTATATCACCTTTTCACTTTTTTTTCCTCTGTCAACTGTGACCATATTAGCTACTACAAAGATGATGACAAACGAAATGTTGTTGTATTCTTGTACAATGACAATAAAACTTCTTCTTCAACTACATGCATCAAATTGTAAAGTTAAAGTCTCTGGGCCACAGACTGTCCTGTGATGGTAAACACCTGTTACTCAAAGTGACCATGCCCTTAAATGCAAAACAACTAAATCATTTTAAAGTGTAACACAGTTTAAATAAGCAAGTTAACATGGAAATTAGCTATAGAGACCAAAATAATGTTTTGCCTCAGGCCCTAAATGTGGTTATTTCCACTGTAAAGTTGGACATTTTAACATGTGGGTCTATGAGTACTGACTTGCACTTCGAGGCAGCCTCCAATGGAATTTTGAGGAACTGCAGTTTTTAATTAGACTTTTTTTTAATTGGCTTCTGAGCAGGAAAGCGGTAATAACTTCCCATCTATGTCTCACCAAAAACATTAATATATGCAAAAATGGCATCTGTTCTTTTAAAATATTCATCAGGACACGTGTCATTTATAATGTGTGTAAATATACTGTGTAAATGTATCATTTTTTAATGTGTTTTCGTCTGTTTGTGTGTATTTCTTACCCCTTATGGTAGATACAGAGACAGGGCAGCCTGGCAATAGTGTCTCCCTGCTCCAGCTCGTCTAAACAGATGGTACATTCCCCAGAGTCCCTGGACAGGATGTCCTCTGAGAAAGACAATACGGACAGAGAGAAAATGAGCAAAAAGCTGCTTCACACACCAAACCTAGTATCAGATGTTCAGTTTGCTGAATCCTGCGCAACCATCTGTTTAACCTTTGATACCAGAGTACCTGTTGTCATCTGTGCCCAGATGAGAAAAAGGAGAACTGAGCAGCCTCCGGTGGGAATGTGCTTGTGCTTTTAATTATCGTGCTCTTTGTGTGAAAATGTGACAGTGTCATTTAGTAACGGGGAGAAAATTGGGTCTCTACTCAGCTTAACCTGAGGTCAGGTAGCGCTGATTTAGTTTTTCTTATATTTACCTGCATAATTAGCTTTGTGTCAACACCTGTGGAGGAGTAACTGTGGTTTGTACTGTTTTTACCTTCATGCAACATATCAGACTCATTCTGGAAAATACTTAGATGAGTTAGAAGTCAGGATAAAATATTAACTGTACAGGTTTTACACATCTGCACGCCGGTGATAAGCTACGAGACACTGTGCAGTGAAAGAGCTGCAGATGCATATTTATCAGTGACATGCACGCTGCTGTGGGTGTGTGCCATCTGAAGGCTATTTGTGTGTGCGTGATGCCTCGCATGCAGCAAGCACTTGAGATGAGGAAGAATCTACTCTTATTTGTATGCAAGCAACAAACCTCTACGTTTATGATCGTTTCTACGTAGATGCATGAATGTGAACCACACAGGTGCTCACACATTCTGCATGCATGTGGATGGTAGATGTGAAGCTGCCTCACGTAGTTCCATGCTACACTCTAGAGCAGGTACAGTCTTGTGGATTTATGAATTATTAATACAGCCTTTACTCCCTTATATACTGCAATGATTCTAGGGTTAAAAAATAAAACATAATGGTACAGATGTAACTACCTGACAGTAAATAAAACAGGTCCAATAAATGGTAACTGGGCTATTTCAAGTCAATTAAGCCTTTTTTTTTTTCTTTTTAAAATTTTTCCACCTTAAATGTTTTATTTTGCTATTTTTTTCAGAAAGAGGATGAAGAAATCTGAAATATTAGAGCCATGGGTAAATTGTTAATCAAGCTACAGTCACTTCTAAATTTACGATTTTTCGTCTGTATGTATGTAGTTTTCTCTAAATAGCTCTGATTAGGTTGTGACGATCCATAGGGATGTTTATGAGATAATGGTGCCTCAAAACTGCAAAAAAATAAAATAAAAAACAAAAAGAGTGCAAGGGTTTTTTTTTTGTTGTTGCTGCAAAATTTAAACTTTCATTGCTCAATAAGTAGTACAGATCTTCTACTAATATTTGTCATCCTGCTGTACAATAAGCTTGTGTTGGACTTTCTGCAGTCTGAAGGTTGTCGGTGGTTTATTTAGTCAGAAACTGGCCTGAAAAGATGCTCTAAAATGTAACATTTCACATCTTTAAACTCAAATGTGGGACTCATGGCACAAAAACTTCAATGACATTCCTAAAATACACTCAGTTGGATTCATTCAGGTTTGTCTTTAAAGGCCACTGTTCAGCAGATTACACTAACTATGACTAGAAACTGCGATTGTAATTAAGTAAGATCACCCACAATGTACTTTTTTCATTTTTAAGCATCTGACATTGATCCCAATAAAAAGTTTCAAATCTGGCAGACGCTGGTACACAAAATACACATCATTTACTAAACAAAATGAAGATACAGCATTTTTAGGGGCTTTGTGAAACTCTTAAACATTCTAATAATACAGGTGAACACTAAAGATGCCCCGTCTGTGAGGCTGCATATTGACAAGTCATATCCCCAATTGCTCTTGGACACAAAATCACAATCTAAAAATTGTTGACCTGACATAGAATGTCACTACAACTACAGTCAGTAGAAATAAAACAGTAATATTTTAGTGGTTCTCAACATAGGGGTCATTTCAGGGGTCACAAGATAAATGTAAAGGATCAAAAAAGTGATATAAAAAAAAAAAAAAACTTTAAGATTTCTATCATTTCCCTTGTGAAATACTAAATGCTTTCATGTCTAATGAAACTTTAGAAGAAAAATTAATCTTTAGACTTTAGATATATAATGCGGGATGAGAGGTTTGTAAGTAGACATTTCTGGGAACAGCGGTAATTTTCATTAATTTAATTGTGAGAAGAAACATTAAATAATTATTAAGTAATCCATGATTCTAAACCAGTAAAGTTTGTTTTTTTTTTTTTAAGTTATTTTTTTGGCCTTTGTGCCTTTATTTGATAGGTCAGTGAGAGAGAGACAGGAAAGTAGGGGAGGAGAAGAATGGGGGGAGGACATGTGGGAAAGGGTCATGAGCAGGAGCCATGACCTCCACATTGGGACTGTAGCCCTGTACATGGGACGCCAGCTCAACCAGGTGAGCTATAGCGGTGCCCTAAACCAGTAAAGTTTGTCAAACTGAATCCTCGCGGTTTATTTGCTGTCTATTCTGTGTGCACTGAAACAAAACCCAGGGGCCAGTAAGTAAACACACAATCCTATTTATCAGATAAAATAAATAATTATTCAAACGCCCGTAACTTAGCTTTCTTTAAAATTATTTATTTTCAAAATAGCTAACAGCCAAAAGACATTATTGAACGCTGACAGTTTACTTGGGTAATTAGTAAACAGTGAGTGGGCCTGCCGGCACCATATCGGCGGGCCTGATCTGTCCCACAAGCCATACATTGAGTACCCACAGCACTAGAGTACTTCCACATTGTGGCATGGCTGCTTTACATTAGAAAAGAATCCAAATACTTCTAGCAGACAAAGTAGTCTGGTCTCAGCTGTTTGAAGTGCCTTCATTTGCCTTTGCCATCGCTTGGTTTTGCATGTAAACTCTGAGCAAAACATCACAAGTAAAACCGGAGATTAACGGATATAAAAGGTAGGTGCAGCAAAAAAAAAAAGCAATAAAATCATATAAAACAACACCAAACAATCTCCTGTTCTTCAGACTTACTGTTGTAGGTGAGGCGCGTTTTGCTGAAACACATGAGCAGGTGCTTCTCTATTTCATCCGATGCCATAAACTTGGAGCAAACGGGGCAGTGAAAACCTGGGAGGAGGAAGAAAAAAAAGACACGAGAACGTGAGGCCTCAGATTTGGCTAATGTCTCCCTCGTAACCTTTTATTGAGATGTATGCAAGATAGAACAGTTTGTGCTGGATTGTATGCAGACCTACATGACTTAACACCTGCATGTGTTGCTCCTATAATCTCTAACAATCTGCTTCGACGCCACAAACTCACTGTAAACATGCTTAACCTGCAATGTAACATTTATTGCGCTGCCACTATAAATCAAGTTATTAATTAATACACTTGACCCACATGTACGAGGCCTCCTCAGCTGCTCAAAGATTAATAGGCCAAGAGTTACTTTGACCTAAGATAAACTAACCTCCTGTTTAACATTGTAACACCTCAGTCAAGAAATGGACAACAAACGCGTCGTGTATGCAGGCGGCGGTTATCGCCGCTGTTTGTGTCATGTGTCTGTAAGGGAGGTGAGGAAATGGGATCAGTCTGTGGACACAATGTGAGGCCTGCACTGTCACAATCACATGGCTCTCGCGGTGCAAAGGTCACTGATGAGGTTTTTAATGATTAGATACCAGTAAAACCAGTAACTGGAAGGAAGGGGAACAAACAATCAGCTCACTTTTTTATGAAAGGCGAGGAAACAGAAGCATGTGTCGTTCCAAAGACCTCCAACTGAAAAGTTAAGAGTCGAGAAACGCTAGAATGTTGATTTATTTTCCTTCCCTTTTGAGTTTCACTTCATTGAAAGGTTGTAACGGTCCTCTTATGCCAGTTTGACTCCTGTTTATGTTGTGATCTGGTAGAGAGACAACCCACCGGTTTCGAGAAAGCAAGATTTGCGAATTCAGGAAGTTTGTGTGCATGTGTGTCAGACAATGTGTAACCAGCAGGAAGCTCTTATCTGCTGACCTACATAATGCACTCTTCCCTCTTAGCCGGAGTGAAAAACACGACTGTTTTGCAAAAAAACAGAAGAGAAGCAGATGAAGAAAGACTCAAGACAAAGGCCAGTGCAGTACAGCAGAGCCACCTGTGGTTACAATAAAAGTGCAGAAGTGCCAAACAAAGGACTCAGTCATCAGACAGCTATTACCATATGCCAGGTATCACATGTCAGATGGAAAAATACTAAGCAACTCTGACTGCAACTGTCATGTGTACAGTTTATAATATCTGATAGATTCCTCATAATCGTCCGTCTCCTGCATGTGTTGAGCCTAAAGTCAGAATCAAGTACCACAGATACAGTATAAAGACAAGAAGTATTGAAGTTGTAGGCAAAAAGTGTACTTTTTGTGAAATATTCTAGCTGAGAACAATAAACAACTTATCAATAACATTAATTCTCTTGCATCTTTAGTCTCTCCAAAGTAACACTGACTAACTGTACTTGAAGTGAAATAGGGAAATCGGGAGATTAAAAAAAATACCATAAATGTTCTGTAACAACAGCTACGCAGTGACACTTTGCTGGCATGAGTGTGTCCAGATGTTGGTGGTAGTCTTACCTCCCAGCAGGCGGGGGGACAGGTGAGCCGGCAGGGACCCTATGAGCAGCCTGTGGCCCTCAGGGGGCAGCTGGCCTTCATCGTCACCATCTGTGCCATCCAGGCTCTGATTGTGTGACCCTGATCGGCCGCCGGCCGGTATACTGAGCCCGGAGCTGGTCGGCCCTCCACCCGTGTACCGAATCCGGGGTCCATCGGGTCCGTTGGTGTACCTGAAGCCCGCAATCCTGTCCCCTGCGCCGGAGTTTCCAGACGGAAGATCGGAGCTGGAATAAGCCCGAGTTCTGCCATCAAACACCGTGCTGCTCTGTTTGGCCCCCATGCTGTCTCAGGCTGACCTCCACAGGTTTTGCTTCAAAGTTTTTAGCCACGACACATGATCACAGCGAGTCCAGAAGAGCTGACACCAACAAAGGAAATGAAGGCGAACACATGCACAACAAAACAGGCGAGCTGATCCCGCATCTCAAAGTTTCATGGTGCGCCCTGTGCGTAAAGTGCGCACTCACTGACGCATAACTTAATTTCCAAATGCTTTTTTTTTTTTTTTTTTCTTGGCAGAGCCCTTCCCTTTTTCTCAACAATGGAGGAATAAAACAGAGCAAATCTCGTCAGTAACACGCCTTCAGTTGCTCCACTTCAGACGAGGACCTCAGCGCAAGTGTTGACCCAAAGCTCGCCTGGTTCAAGTTTGTTTTTGTGCTCAACTGAGGCCGTCTGGAAAGAAAAATAAAAGCAGGGATTGCCCTCCTCCTCTGGAGCGGCTGTTCTGTCAACCTCACATAAGTTCAGTAGATCAAGATCACAACGCTTTCAAAGTAAAAGTATTCAATTATGCAGACAAAATGTGTTGACTGAAGATTTACTTTCCCCCAGAATAAAACTTAATGCCTTTAAAGTAACTGGTCAGTATATTATAACGCAGTCTTCACATTAGAGTTTCTTCTGCCTTTCACTTTGTTATGTTTCCTGTCCATCCAACCCACTAGGCTGCTTTCACAGGATCCTTCTTTAGCCTTTGAGCTCAAATACATTTAAGGCACTTTGAGCTACATTTATTGCAAGAAAATACTTTACAAGTTTTATATAACATGTTGCATGACCTACATTTACCACATCACTGTTACCTATTGAATCATATCAGTTTAATCGCCGCAATGGTCGTGAGTAATCCCATCATGCTATGATGAAAAAGTGCCTTTGTATGTAAATAAAGTACTCAAGTCAGTATATTGACTGACCACCTATAAGGGGAGTAAAATGATATGAAAAACCCCAGTGCTATTATTCTTAGATAATTCCTGAGTACATGCATTTAAACCACCTATATTAAATCTATAGGTGATGTGTAACCGGCAGTGGAGGAAATGTTCAGGTCCTTTACTTAAGCATAATATAAATCAGCTCCATGGCAATTACAAATCCTGCATTACACTTTTGTTTCTTAAGTATTGCTGTGAAATTGTAGTTAACGTGTCACAAAAAGTGCTCATAATTCAGAAAAATTGTTTCTGTCAGTGTTCTAATACTTTATTACTATTATTAATTATGCATTATTGTGTCATTTGACGTTCTACTGTTGTAGCTCGTCATGCTGGGGCCAGTTTGAACTCATTTCTTTAGTAGTAAAAAATCTTACTTAACATGTGGAATAAAAGACAGTGGAATACAAAGGGAAATACTTGTGTTATATGTATCCTACAAACTTCAAAAACAAATGATTAAACATAACAAAAAATATAATGCGGCTGCTTGCATCAGCATTTTTAAGTTTAGACAACTGCTGATGAAATTACATTCAAAGTATTAGTATTAGTAGTATTCAAGTATTGTGGTAGGGACATTTTATGACCAGTTACTTCCAAGTTTTCATGGCACAAGGTGGTGAAAAGTTAAGATAATAAAGCCAATTTAATTAATTTGCCACAACTTGAATTTAGTTTAAAATCAATCAATACAGAAACTTTAATTTAAATTACTCACAATGTTAAGTTGGTGCAGTTGCCGACATTATTATGCAAACAGAACCAAACCTAGAGGGTTTGTCTAAATCAGCAAACTAGAATGTTTATCTTGCAACCACGCGTTTAATTGAATGGCGTTTGCAGGTCCCCTGAATGAAGTTTCAGACTGCAATCTGCGCACAGAGAGAAGTCACCAGTGGATTCCTCTCGTGCTTTTACTTTGAAGGGCGCACCGTCGCCTCCTGCGCGTCGCTCAACCTCGAGCTTGACGTCGCTCTGAGTGCGCGCGTCAGGTGGCGTGTGACGTCAGGCCCAGTAAGACCAGCAGGGGCTGTTGGCACCGCAGCAGGTCACCAGTCCACCGCGATATGAAAAGGCCTCCATGTTTGGCGCTTTGTGTTCCATTAACTGGAGGCCGGTAAGGAGGAGAGGAGGCAGAGGAACACGCTGTTCACACGGTTTATTGACCAGTTTCACACACATCAGAGGACAAACAGAAGATACATTGAATGAGAAACATTCAAAGAGGCAACTAAAAGACAAACATTTACAAGCCAAAAGTAAACGGGCAAAAGATCTTAAAGAGGTTCTGCGTGTGGATCTAGTGGCTGAGGGCCTGAAGCATTGCAGTGCACTGGATGTGACACAACAACACACCAAGATTAGAAATTACAGGGTGGGCAGGCGAGGGTAGGGGAGGGGAAGGCTGACAACAAATATTTTCTCCTCCCTGTGATATCACTCAGGGGTTTGGGTGCGCCCTCTATTCGATTTACGATCTGGAGAAACCTCTAAATGAGACGATAAGTTCCAAAACAACGCACGAAAAGAGAGATTTTGGCAAGCTTCAGGGAGGTATCTCCTCAGATTGTGCTGAGAAAAAGGAGGGCAAACTGTGAACCACCGACAACCAGGAAGACTACAGGATACAAGAATTCAGGTGTCATGTGACAATGAGACACCCAAACCGGGGAAGGGCTTAAGCTGCAGCATGGGCCTTTGTTTGTGATGGTCATATGATAGTAACATTGATTAAAACATCCTCATAAAGTGACTTTGAGGTGCACTGCCTTGGAAACGTTAACAAACACACCTCAGAAAGAAAAAAAGAGATCCATGCTACTGTAAAAGCTGCACACTTCCACATGAGGAGCGATTGTGTAAAATGCTTTTTTTTTTTTTAATCTATAGGACTATTTTTAAGTGTGTGTTTTAAAACGGGATTGTTCGAGAGCCGCCTGAACGTCACAATTACACATCCTCCTTCTTTCCCCTCCGTAAAGTGGAAAATGATACCTGCTGCTCCCTTCTTCCCTCGCCTCCTTTGCGTCACTTCAGTTGCCTCATGTAGCCACAAACCGTCAGTTTTAACCCACTCATCTTTCATGTCTGTCTCTCGTGTATCCTCTGTGTCAACAGACAAGCAGAGAAACTAGGCTATCTGCCACATTCATCTCCGCAGGGGGGGTAGGGGGGGAGAGAGTGTGTATTGCGGTAACATCTGACTGTATTTCTGCATAACAAAGCCAGCTGAGGCCGATGTAATATTGCTGTGCTGTGGAACTTTAACTAACCAGATAGTGAATGATTATGGTACTTGCATTGGCTACTGCTCACGTAACCCCAAAGTAAGTGTGTGTGTGTGTGTGTGTGTGTGTGTGTGTGTGTGTGTGTGTGTGTGTGTGT
>NW_007579187.1:77770-78787 GCF_000690725.1 Stegastes partitus
TTTTTTAGCAAGTCAGTATGTATGAGTGTGTGTGAGTGTGTGTGTGTGTGTTGTTAAGTGATCGGGCTAATGTGTCGAGGCCCTGGAGGGGAGGAGGGAGGGGAGGGGAGAGGGGGACTTTGGAGGTGCTCAGCCCCGGCTCAGGCCTCTCTTCCTGGGGATTATCACTGCTGGCTGACCCCCATCTGCTGGTGGTCGGGCCCAGGTTCCCCCTCCATGTCGGCGTGGTAGTGCTCGAAGCTGTCGTCCTCGATGTCTGGAAGGCCCAGCAGCTAGCGGACAGAGAGAGAGAGAGAGGATGTTGTGTTAGAGACGAGAAGTGTGTGTTTGTGTTTCGGTAACTCTAATGTAGTTTCTTGCTGTCCTGCAGTGCTGGAATGTGTCAAAGTACATTTGCCCGGTGCTGAGGAGCAGTTTGATGTAGTTGTACTTTAGTGTTTGCGTGTTATGCTACTTTGTGCTTCCACTGGAGCCAAACGTTGTACTTTGTAGACCTCTACATTTATTTAGAAGTTGTAGTTAGTAGTTGTTTTGCAGAATTAAATCATTAATGCAAATATTAATTGACAAATAAATGACGCTACATTATTGTACCCAGCAGTATGTAAAATAAATAGATTTAGCTCCAAATGCAACATTAACGAACCAACAATATAATTCGTATATTGAGTACATCAGCTACTATATCCGCATTACTTTTGTACTCTGACTTAAGTGTTAAGTGTGTTGCCTCAGACCAGAACAAGAGCACACATTACATGAATTGAAGGTCTCTGCATCGTCTACCTGTCTGTTTTAGAATTGATTTCAACCTCCTTTTATTGGTTTATAAAACTCTTAATGGTCCTGGTCCTGCCTGTTTATTGGATTTTATGTCATCCAGAACCCTCAGGTATCCTGGTTGTGGTCTTTTAATTAAACCCAAAGTCAGAAGAAAAACCTGCAGCTTTTATTATTAAGGTCCAAGTCTCTGGAACAACTTTATTCTGAAAACCTGAGGGAAGCTGAGAGCGTTGA
>NW_007579187.1:79156-106008 GCF_000690725.1 Stegastes partitus
AGTTTGTCTGTTTTTCTTCACTTTTTTTGTTGTCTTACTTGGCTATTCTGAATGTTTGACTTTGCTGCCTCCTGTGTTTCCTCATGGCATTTATTCATGATAGTGTTTCCCCTGTTTTTATTGAGTCCTTCATTTATAACATAATATGAGGGGTTCAGTGCCCAAGCGGGCCAAACCACAAAAAATCCAAAGCTGAGTTTTATGTTTTTTATATAAGTGTTAATAGTCTACGAGTTTGTGACGAAGTGGTCCAACCAACAGCACACTAGTAATGTCACAATGCCACTCTGAAGTTTGGCCCATACTGGTTTTGGCATACCGATTTAGTGGCAAACTGGGCCAAGTGTACAGGAACTGCTGACCATTATATCACAGGCGCAGGTAGTTGCACGTTTGCAATTCAGCGTGACCTCAAGCCCCGTGAACACTCAACTCATAGGTACGTTAAAGTAAAAAGAAAAACTTAATTAGCCACCACCAAGCATCTATTTCTACCCCATGGTCCTCAAAAGTATCTCTAGTTCCTTACGATGACCCATGTCAACAAAGTCACTGTTTCTATCTCTGGACAGCGTTGAAACATCTTTGAATGCATATAATGACTCCTTCAACAACCAGGATGGTTTTTTTTCCAACACAAAGTTTAGACCCCAGTTTTCTCTAAAACTAGTAAATGTGGGTTGACATACTTTGGCACCAACACCCTCATTTATGTTTGCATCCTAAAAAAATTGATTTTTGAGCTCACCAACAAAAAAAATTAATGCAACCATTTGCATCACTCTTTTTGAGTTATGACAACTTCTAAACAAGGCAGTCGACTGTATGATTAATATGTTATTTTGCGTTTCATATCTGGCGTGAGTTAAGATATTTTTACTCAGTATTTGGGTATATAACATGCTTAACCACTGGATTTGGAATACAGCACTTACAAAAGGACCTTAGTTTTCAATTAAGGTGTAGATTTGGAGGTGAAAGCCAAATTTGTGATTAATTATTGAATGAATGAATAATTTACGACACATTAAGCAGTGTTAATGGAGTACCAGCATCACTGAATTTCTTTTAATTTGTAAAGCTTTGCCCCTTAATAAAAAACCTCTTACTGGTAATCTCTTGATTATTCCTTTGCCATTAACAACACCTTCATCCTGAACACCTCTGACCTCTAATGTTGGACAGTCCCACATTAAGTCACCAACATTACACAACATTGTCAGTAGCCTTCATTCCTCACCAATAAATTGTATACAAACTGATGTCTTTTCATTACTCTTACTGAGTTAAGTCTTATTCTAAGCAGTGAGGTGGGAGATGATAGGCATCAAGACATTTAATGAATGTTATCGATTACGCGTTGAATGTGGATGTCTGCATTTCCTACAGATTGAAGATGTAACTGTATATTTCTAGGACGCATAGCGTGGGGAAAAAACATGACAGGAGAAGCCTGAATAACTTTGCTTGCTTTGAGAAGCTTAAGAGCAAAATGCATACTTTTTTACCTTCATGCCCCTTTTCCTCTGTCTCGCCGTTACCGAGTGGCACATTTTAGTTCCTGCAAACGACTTTATCTTTGATTTTGATGGCTAGAAAAATGGAACTTCAATTATAGAAATAAAGAGATTGAAGTTTTGTTGTGATAACCTGCTTTGTGTTTTAAACATTTGTACAGTAGGTTACAATTTTTCTTTTATTTATCGAAAAATAAAAGCTTGTGGACGAAAGTGTCAAGCAGTGTCAGACATTAATAATCTACAAAACTCACTCAAGGCCTTGAATTGTTGTCTATTTCCTGCTATCGTTTGCTATCTCGACGTGACGTTTAGCTCGTGGCGGAGAGAACAGAATGTATCAGGGCCGTAACAGGCTTGGACACAACAAACAGATCTTGCTGTGCTGCAGCTGATGCACCGTGTTAGAAAGTAAACTGTGACTCCCACAGCGTCACTCCTTCTTGTTTTCTTACAGGCCTGAAGGACGTGAAGACCTTCTCCAGCACCTCCAGCAGAGTCTTCTTCCCGCAGGAGGAGATGTAGTCCTGGGCCAGCTGGAGGAAGGGAAGGCAGTCCTCGCTCTCGCTCCACACATGCTGCACACACAGACAAACACCAAGGTTATCGGCGTCTTTCTGGGGCATCGACCAGGCGCAGCGGAAGCAACGCATAGATAATGATTGAGGAAATAAATTTATATGCAGTTTTAACACAATATGGCTCATGATGTAATGCCGCCTCCACCAGTGTGGCCTCATGTGGGCTTTGTAGTGACATCGAAGTTAATAAATGAGCAAATCTGTGCTCTGGGTGACGCAGCACATAAAAACTAGAGCAAAGCAATTAAACCTGATAAAGAGGCATTTGTTGAAGGGCAGACACAGCAGACAAACTGTAACAGTAGGTTGGCTAATAAGACAATAAGGAAGCTGATAAGAAAACGCTTGTTGTTTTTTTTGTTTTGTGAGGAATTTGCGGCTATTTTACAGATTTTCCCTGTTTTGTTGATTAACAAGCCATAACTACATCTAATGTCCACATCAAGAATCTATTCATTTATTTGTGCGTTCATAAATGTATACTGTTTCACTGTCTTTATATGAGCAAGAAATTGTACTATTTTGCAGATATCTGCCATTATTTTTTTGTTGTTGTTTGTTTTCTTAACATTAATGTATTTTTTCTGACACCATTGCTGCCAGATTTTCACATTTTTTCCCCTCTTTTTTCTTACAGTGTAGATGTAAAAGGTAAATAAATCAGAATCAAGGACTACAGAACAGATTATGATACATTACTTTCCGCTCAGACTGGTAAAATCCCTTTGGGTCAACGTTATTTACACTGGTTATTGTGTTTTATTGACCTGGAGAAGGTGGCGCACCACACTGAAAGGACTACATTATCAACATATAACTGAATTATCTTTATTCAGATTGTTCATGTTTTAACTGTACTTGTAAGATTAGTTTGTGAGTGACGCTCTGTGTTCAGGACTTTATCTTAAAGTGTTTCCTAAACGACCAAACAAAAGCCTCCGTACACACTCGTGCCGGTACAGAACACGGCTATTTTGTCCCACTTCTAACCAAACTCACTCTTTTATCCTGCAGCACCTGCCTGGTCTGACAAATGTGCTCCCTTTACGGCCTGAGCCTCAACTCTATGGCTCTGATAAGGAAATAGAAAGTAGTACATTTATGGTCAATAAAGCATCATTAAATATTGGTAAACTGTAATTCCTCCTGGATTAAAGTCAAGTTCCTCGTTAGTAAAAGCTATCGACCACCTCAAACCTTTTACAAGAATTGTTGGATAAACACTGGGATAGGCCGGTGGAGCATTTCAGCCTGTTTAGTGTTGTTTAATTGGAGTCTAAAGGCCAAACTGTTAGGTGATGTATTAGGTAATGCTATTATAGGTGTCTAGTCAAGTGTGCAGAGCGACAGGGAGAAAGCAAGCAGCAAGCGTAAAACAAAAGATGACTTTCTGTGTAGCCGAGGGGCTTCACTGATGGGTGAACCATCATTTAAAGCTATTTAAAATGAAATAGAAATGTTTTAGACAAAAAATGTATCATATTTTAGGACATTTTTGCACATACAGTTTGATATAATTGTTGTATTCGAGTGTTTGCAGCTCAGATTTAAAGCATACAAACACTCTCAAAACATGAAAAAATGGTGTCTTGACTTAGACCTTAAGAACTTGTTTAGTGAAAGAGGAAATTACCTGCTTCATGCCAAACAAAGGAACCGACAAATCAACAAACTGCAATATTTTTTTTTACTGAATTATATTTACTCTTATGAAAGCTCATTTCTTTTACCTTAATTGACAACTGAAGGTCCTTTTAAGGTGTAAACAGTTGTCAAATGCAATTTCAAGGTGGTTTCACACCTTAAATACATCAAACTGTGAGTATAGTCCATAAAAATAAAATGCCTATATATATCTAAAGCCATTATCTCTTAATTCGAGCCTTAAAATCTAATTTAAACTGTCTTATTTGCACCCATATTAATGAAAAAACAATTAAAACTCAAGGTGTAACACTGGTTTTATAATGTTTGAAGACATACCTACATGTGAGAGTTAAAGGACTCACGTGAAAACAGCCTGTGGTGAAAAAAAACCCCCAAAAACAACAGTGTTGCAGACAGAGGCAAAGGCAAGTACAGTGGGATGGCTATTACAGGTGGACGCTGACGGATGGACGACCTCCCACGTGAGTGTGTGCCTCCACCGCAACAGCTAACCCCACCTTCCAGCAGAGCAACTCGGACGAGCAGAGAAACAGATTCAAGGCCGCACGACAACTTCAATTATTCTGTTTTCTTTTAGCAGTCATACTGAAGTCATACAGGCTGACAACTACTAAAACAGAGAGCCATCACAGAGCTGCAGACAGAGATGTGCAGCAGCACTCGTGTCATGTTTGGCCTGATCTCATGGCGCCCTCTAGTTGATAAGGTGATGCTCTGGATGCCCTCAGTTTTTTGGAAAAACAAGACAAACTGACAAGGACAGTTTGTAGCTTGTGCGTGCATGTGTGTGTGTGTGTGTGTGTGTGAGAGAGAGAGAGTGAGATAGCATGCGAGACGTCCTGGTGATAGCAGTATTGATCCAACCAGAGTAACTAGATCTCGAGAGTCCTGCAGAGACAAAGAGTTATTCTAGCTGTTTTGAGAGTCCATAGCAGAGTGTGTGTGTGTGTGTGTGTGTGTGTGTGTGTGTGTGTGTGTGTGTGTGTGTGTGTGTGCAGCAGTTGAGGAGCATTAGATTAGAAATCCAGAGAAAACTGAGAGTTGAGAGGGAGATAAAAGAGAAAGCAAAGAAAGGAAAATGGAAAAAGTCGGTGCTTGGAGACGACGGATCATACGGTGCACTTAAATACCTGGATGTGGTGTGATTAAACTCTCTGCTATGCTCTTCTCTGATAACACTGTCAATAAAAGAGATCGGTTGTGCAGAATTTACATGTGCATTTAACTTTTTTTTTATTTTTTATGAGCAGACATGGAAAACCCCTGCTACAGAGGTGCTGCTCTGCCATCCGGTCCAAACGAGGCCTACAGACACACAACACAGGCCGAGTCTGCGTGACATAATGTGTTATTGAGTGAACAGACGCCCTGGCTCCTGGGTCATCTCCATCTGCTCCCCGCCCTGCTAGCCCCTGTCACCGAGCAGGAGGAGGAGGAGGAGGAGGAGGAGGAGGAGGGCGGGTCTGGCCTCTGGGGCTTTAGGACTCATAACACCACTGCACCACTGTGGCTGATCAGAGCTGAGTTGGAGCTGCCATCAACACACTGAACTCTGTAGTTACAGCACAGTATGGCCTTTTTGGGTTTCAAGCAGTTTTTGTTCAGAAAGTAGTAAACAGTTGTGTTTTAAGGTTGATTTCTGATGTCATTTAGGGCTTTTACATGTAGCTGATTTAGGAAAAACACATTAAATACAAGTAGAAAATTGTACATTTCTCCACAGTCATATTATTTTGGGAATATTAGGACGGAGGATCAAATCACCAGAGCAGGTAAATTAGTGCAATTAATTTATTTGGCTAATATTATTTATCTCAGTAGATATTTCTTTCAAGAGTGGGGTTTAATGGAGATAATGAGGACCGGTTTGGAGCAGAAAACTGGCAATACCTACACATGTGATTAATTATTTGCTGCCAGTGAACAGGTCAAGGGATCAGCTGTGGAGAGAAGTGTCNACAGGTCAAGGGATCAGCTGTGGAGAGAAGTGTCACAAGGACCGGTACAGGACATCTTTCCTGCCCAGAGCAATAACCCTGTACAACACCTCGCCTCTGACTGCCACAGAGCATTCTCAGCTCTCTGCTCTGTAAAATCCTTTGTCTTTGCACTGTTTGTTCAATTTGCACATTCCAGTTATTTTATTTATTTTATTTTAATTTAACTTTATTTTTAATTTTTTAAAGAATATTTAAATGTAGCCCTTTTCTGTTGTGATTGGTGTGTTTTCTTTTGTTGCTGCTGTATCACAGTAATTTCCCAGGCCTGGGATAAATAAAATATTTTCCTATTCTATTCTAAAGCACTGGTTTTCATGTCTAGAAATAATTATGTGATTTTTCAAAAATGACATTCAAGAAGAATAAACACTTTTTTTTGGGCTTAAATTTCCACATATGCAGTTATTTTTATTTTATCTCAATTAGAATAAACCCATTTTCTACTTAAATCTCCACTGATGGAGTCATTATTTTAGTTTTTGATTCAACGAGAATAAACTAAATTCAGTTTAAATATCAACTGATACATTAATTATTTTTTTCCATTTATCTCAAGAAGAATAAGCATTTATCTGCCTGAATCTAAACAGTTATAGTTATCATTTTATGTTTATTCCAAGTGAAATAATCGAAATTCTTCTTAAGTGTTCATATATATAGTTCTTATCTTAGTTTTTAATTCAAGGAGAATAAACAAAATTCTGCTTAAACCTCAACAGATGCAGTAATTATTTTTCTTTTATTTCAAGGAGAATAAACACTTACATGTCTGCCCAAATCTTCACGGACAGTTATGATCATCATGATTGTTTTGAAATGTTGTGCTCTAAATCCAACATGATGGCGTGTGGGGCTCTTATTTTGAAAGGTAGAGGCCTGGTTCTGTTACCCTGGTTCAGAGGGTTATCGCAGCTGATTGCAATGGAGGGGAAAAAACACCACCATCGACACATCGGGAGAAGGGGGGTGTTCACCCAAACTGAAATGACATCATCCCCTGCGCTCGTCGCCCAAAGCCCCCCTTACCTCGTCCCCTCCTCCCCTCCCCCGTCCATCAGCCTGAAAACCGGGACCAACCGGGACAACCCCACCTCCAGCCCACCCTCGACACACCTACAAGAACACACACACACACACACACACGGAGCTCGAGGCCCTCACTTACAAAGCTGTCGGTGCCGCCGGGACACAGCACGTAGAAGGAGACGCCGGGCTCTGCGTAAAAGTCCAGCCGCCTCTCGTCGTCCTCCTCGGCGAAGATGAGGTCGAACGGGTTACCGGAGCACCACTTCTCCGCCGCCTCCACCAGATGCTTGAACTCCATCCTCTGTTATCCGCTCTGCGGTGTCCCTGGCTTCCAGGAGCTTGATCTCTATCTCTGTGGCCGTCGCGGCGATGATGCTTAAGACGCAAATAACAGCTGATCGGACCGCAGCATCAGCAGCCTCCACTACCGCATCTCCTCTACTGCACCTTCTGCATGGCCCGGGAGGGAAACGGAACAGCGGTGGTGCACGGAGCCTGCCGGGGTCTGCTGCTGTTGATCCGAGCTCAAAGCCCCATTCCTCTCTTCCTCCTCACGTTATGAAATCAGCCCGTCGGTCGCATACATGCATACGCAGGAGGACGCTGGAAAAAACGCGATGACGAATAGTGAAGCCGGGCAGCCGTCCATATCTGAGGCGCTATAGGCCTACCCCCAACTTTCTCACTGTCAGCTACGCTGCTGCAGCGTTTTCACCTGCTGCCATCATGCAGGAGAGCGAATAACGGACACAGACTGCATCTGCACAGTATGCAATCACATGGAGAGAGAATGAGCCCATTAAAACCAGTGAAATAACCTGAAACCAGCGCTGCCATGAAATAATGTGCAAGAAAATCAAACAGTGTGCACACCCAGATCACTCACATGCACAAATAGAAATAAAAAACATACATCTGATTTATTGGGAATATTCTCAACCTATAAACTTTAAATCCCCAAATCAAAATAAGAATCAGCTTTAGTTGCCATGTTTGTGTACAATGAATTTAATCTTTGCTTAATATATGCATTTAAACAAATGCTTATTCACAAATCTACAGATATGTGTCTAAGGTTTGTTTAAAAGTAAACCAAAAGCTGAATGTAAATTCTGCAGATTCTGGTAACACAGGAACAAATGCAACTATGAACCATTATTCCAGGCTTATTGGTGCTTTATATAGGAGAGGTAGGTGGACAGTGGAGCGGAGCAGTGCTGCTGGAATGAAAATATGAACAGTTATGCAACACACATGCAGAGGTTCAGGGTCAGAGATTCAGGATTTGGAGTTGCAGTGGTTGTTCAGTGTAAAAATAGTCTGTGCCAAATGATAAAGGTCACCAGATGTGACTGAAAGTTCTGGGAAATTTACAGTAGATCTGTTTGATTGTGTGGTGAGATCTGAAAGAGATGCTGTGATGGATGTAAGGACAGGATGCAGCCAGAGGAAGGTTTCTACATCAGTACTGGTTTATGTTGCTTTGTATTGTAATATTTGGATTACATATTATTCAAAATGAAGCAACCATGTTAAAAATAACATATGACCCACATGATCATTTGTCACTCTGAACTAGTGACCTTAAATACAACCACTGTCCTTTAATAGACTAGACAGTGGCTTTACTGGTGAAATCATATTTATATCATGAAGTGTATCTCTGACAGGTTCACATGGATGTGATCCACCAAATCCACTGACTGAGTCCAAGAAAGCTGTCTTTATTTCTTGTTTAATTTTCTGAGGGCCCTTATAATCTGTCAGGGCATCTGTCCAACATCTGGCTGGGAATCACTTTCCTAATAAAACACTGAGACCACAGTGTTTACAGGAATCCAGCTCGCTGCCATTATCCTTCAGCCTGACCCTCCCTGTTCCCCGGAGTCCTCACCACCAGAGGGCGAGTGAAACCAGACAAACCTCCCTCACTGGAGCTCCGTCAAGCGAGAGAAAGGTAGATCTGAAAGGTCCAGAAAAAAAGTAGAGTGAATTTTCAAAATAAAAGAGAAAAAATCGATTGATTTACATTTAAAAAAAAAAAAAGAAAAAACAGAACAAAGTAGAAACAAAGCATGTAATAATAGTATTTGTTCTTCCTACACACGGCATCTTTACAACAGATTGAACGTCATGAAACAACAAAATATGGACATTGCTGTCAATGATAAAGGGCACATGGAGAGTTGAGTCATCGATCAGAAATCACAAGTCAGTAAGGGATCACATTAATGACATTGTAGATGCTGCTTATTGAGTTTGATGAGGTTGGTGGACATTTAAGGGACAAGATCCTGTTGTTGGACATGATCATTGTCCTTTATAGCCACACCTGACTAGGATGTGGGTTAACTCAGTGGTAGAGAATTTGTCACCAGTTAAAAGCTGCAAAACTTTTTAACTAAATGAACCGAGTGAGATTTTGACATGTAAAACCTTTTCTCCAAGTCAATTTGCACGCTGCATTTATATATATATTTTTAGTATCAACTCACGTGTTAGAATGACAGGTCATGATTGCTGCGTAGGCCTCAAGATGTCAGTGAAATACCAAACACAGTATCGGCATGTGTTATCACTCCAAAGCTGATTTTGCCATCTGATGCTTCAGTTAGTCTGAATTCCAATAACATATGATAGACTTTATTGTCTTCAAACGGATATTTGGAGTGATACAACATTTTAACAACTCTATATGACAACAAACAACATGCCAGTTGAACCAAACGTGCACAGCAAAGTACAGAATAGGTCATATATATAGATCAATATATGAAACAGGTGAATTTGAAAACAGTCCTCTTGCGTCAAACTGAACAGGCACATTTTTACGCAGCAAAAGCTCAAGCAAAAGAAAAGCAGCACTGATCAAAGCACATTTTGGAGTGGAGGGACTGTGGAGAGCCAAAATCCTCCCTATGCGTTGCTTTTATTTTGAAAGTCCAAAGCAGAAGCAGTTCCATTGATGAATATAGTTGCTTTTACTTTTTCTTCTCCCACAGTTGCTCCGTGGTCGATCCCTGAGGTGGTGAACCTTTAACAGTGCGCGCTGGATCTCCCTGCGGCAGGACGCGCGTCTCCGCAGATACCGGACCGACTCCTCTGATTCTTCCAACTCTACAAGAATCCTTCAGCGGTCCGGAGCAATGCGCTGCGCTCTGCGTAAAGGTTAGAGAGGGCGGATCGCTGCCGGACACCTCCGCCTGCCCAGCACCCCGGGGGTCGCGCTTTGTTTCCTGTTAAGACCCTCATTTTTTTTTGGCCAAAATATTCTGAGAATGGAACCAAATGGGAATAACTGTGAGGATGAGCTGCAGTGTGCTGAGGAGGAAGAAGAGGTGGATCCCAGAATCCAGGTGAGAAGGGGGTCAGGAGAATGGGTCCAGATGTATTTACCAGTGAAGTGACACTGGGATGAATCAATAGAACTGTCAGACTGTGTGGGATATTTTTGAAAATGTTAACCCTGATACTTCTTGAATAAAGCTACATACAGCTGGACAGAATACTACTTTATTATATTATAACAAGCCAGTTAAAATAAACAACTGTGAGGGTGAATGCAGTGAAATGTTCCAATAAAAAGATTTAAGATTGCTTGTTCCTTCAGGCTCAGTAATTCAGTAAACACAAGTCACAGTTTAACCTCCAGATCTGACTTAACCACACTCCTCCCTCTCCCTGTCTTCTCATGCCCGCCATGTTTTCTGTAAACAGGGGGAGCTGGAGAAGTTGAACCAGTCTACGGATGACATTAACCGCTGGGAGAGTGAGTTGGAGGTGAGACCAAACACCAACACTATTATCATTATTGCCTCTCTCTGCTGGGGTAAACACTTCTCCTGCACCGCGTGAGCTGAGCTGCACTGACATCTATCTCACAGAGCCACTAAATCTCACTTTTCAGAATCTAAAGTTTTACCCGAAACAAGTGAGAAATCCTGTCAGAGTTAATCCATCTTGTTTCCAGTAAGTTTCAGGGATTTGCCTAGCGACGAGGTGGTTGCTTTGAAAAGGGTTCACATGGAACGCCTTGCAAAGATGGAAATTTCCTAAATGAGTGAGCAGCTTTTAGAGGAAAATGTGGAAAAACTGAAGCTGCCGCTGCGAAATACAGCTGCACTGTATAACCTTTCAGTGCTACAGGACGCATTACTGTGGTTTGAATGTTAAATACATTATTTGAATGGCACATGCAGAGCAATCTGAATCCCATGTGCTCTCATCGTTGCCCTTCAACTCCCTCAGGCTGCTTAAAAAAAAAAAAAAAACCCATATCAAACACTTTAAAAGAGGAAAAAGGTTTTAAAATCAAGAGAGGACCTGGAGAAAGACGGATGGTAGATGGAATTTTTTCTTACAGCGCTTGCTTGCATTCAAATGTGTGCTCGTTAGGTTACTGTTCAGCAAAACCAAAAACATTCCAGAGCTAGGCCGCAGTTTTTCTTTTCCTAAAAGCTGGCCTCTTCTGTTTCTCATTAGACCAAGACTCACATCCAAACTCCACAAACCAGAGCAGCAGACAGAAAGACAGAAGGATCAGATCTGTGTCATTTCCATTTGATTCATCCCTATTTTCAGGCTAAATATTGGGCAGCTGTTACAGATTATATTGAACATATCTGATATTAACTGCTGTTTATTGTTTTTTGGAGAACTCCACCTTTTTTCACTGCTGTGGGAACATTTTCATGAAACGTTTGCGTCAGTGAGGTGATTGATAGCCTATCAATAAACACGCAGACATGAGCAGACAAAGAAAGAAAGCAAGAACGCGATTCATCAGGAGGAAAAATGAAAGTAAGGAGCTCAGGAATGTGGAAAGTGCTGCTGGCGGGCTGCAGGCTGTTTTCCTGCAGCGTCTGGGGTTGATTAAGGATGATGTACTGTAGATTCACCGGATTCAGGAGAAGTTCAGGCAATGAGGTTAAATCCACGCTCAGACTGTGTTCTTGACTCTGCCAACACAATGTTAAACCCCCTCGTGTGCCCTGGCAGAGATATAAGATCGCATGTATTTGTTGAAACATATAAACCTCATCGTCGAGAGTAACCGGCGACGATACGTGACCAGTGCTTTTGCTGGATTTACCTTCTGGATTCTGTGCTGCGTCACTGCAGGAAGACGCCAGGAAACGTTACGATATCACAGGACGTGTGCTTCCTGTAGCATCCTCTCCCTTTTCCCTCTTCAAGCTCTCTTTTCTCCTCTGTCAGTCCTGTGAACAGGATGCAGGTGCTGCTGCCTTTCAAACCCATTTTTCTGCAAATCACAACACATGTGGGAGCCGCTCTCAAACCAGAGCCTCCCCACTCCCAGTCTGTCACGGAGTCTAACTCTGTTTGTCGTCACAGTCGCAGCTGAATGAAGCACCCTTCGTAAGGTGGAAAGTATAAATCCAGCGGCAGGTTTTAAAGATGAACTTGAGGAAAATATCACGTACCCTCCAGCTTCTGTGGTCTTGTTCTCTTTATTTACTCGCAGCAATCTCTGCGAATAGACAAGACTTTACAATCAAATAACGACATCTATAGTTTTCCTACTCTGACTGCTGGATGTAAATTGTAGGTAAGCAGTGCCTTAAAAAAGTATTCACCCTCCTTGGAAGTTTTCCCCTTTTATCACTTTTCAACACTGAGTCCTTGTCAAGGTCATTTGGGTTTTTTTTGACAAGAATTTACATAAAAGACTCTTTCATGTCAAAGTGACTTGAAAAGTTTCTTATATCCTTCCCTTGACTTTTGCTTTTTCAGTAACATTTTTTACAGAGTTGCTTGGAGAGTTCTTTTGCCTTCATGGCGTAGTTACAGCCAGGAGTACTGACTCACCTGTGCATGGACCTTCTAGATAGAAGTGTCTTTACTCTACAGTCCCTTGAGACACATTCACTGCACTCAAATGGACCGCTTTTCACTAGTGGTGCCACTTCTGGCACCAGTTGGCTGCACTAGTGTTTGATTGGAAGTCATTTGAAAGGGGGCTAACATTTGTGCGTTACTGTTTTCAAAATCAGTGTCACTTGGAGAAACAAGAACAACGTCCTTCAGGCAACAACCTGCACGCAGAAAATTTCAGGTTTTACCAGAAGTTTGGATCATTTCATAGGCAGCCGTGCTATTCTGTTTTTCAGCGAATTATCCATTTAAGTGGCCCTGCTTGCCTCTCTGTGTGCACATGTCCAACAAAGCAATTCCCCCGTGACTATTTTCGGTGAACATCCTGAGCTCAGCCCCGCTCAAGACAACTGTGATTGGCTTGAAGAAGTGCAAACACGGCAGAGTGGGTTTTTTTTCACCTATAGGAGAATCATAATAAAGTGCAGCCAGACCATTCTACACAGTGCAGTGATTGGTCAACTGTTTTCTAGACGATGTTATCTAGATTGATATCTAGACTACAGTGTATTTGATTGTAAATGCAATGTAACCATCTCTAATTTAAGGATTTGGTTTGAGCAGTTTAACAGGTAGCTGTTCAGAACTTACATTTGTACAGAGTTTGTTTCATGTTAAACACAACCTGGTGTTCCATCATGTTAGTAAGGCCTTATCCACATGTGTATGGGTAACCCTTTAAAACAGAGCTTTTTCTTTGTGTTTTGGCCTTTTGTCCTTTCTGATTGGGTCACTTATCGTTAGCCTCATAGCATACTTGCCTAAGTCATATTATCATGTTTTTGGGAAATGAGAAAAAAAACAATTTTTAGAAATGACATTGGTATTTATTATTGATTTTTTAACAGTACATTCAACCAGATGTGATTGGCCAATGACATAGGTAGAAAGACAGGATGATGCAGAAATGATAGGAGAGTAAAGTTAGGCAAATATCTCAATTTGACCAAAAAATGACGTAGGCAATTATGCTATGAGGCCAACGTTATGTTTTCATATGTCTTAGTATGGACAGAGATTGTTTCTGATACAATTCTAAAATGTTTGTCTGAACAGGATAGTTTTTTTTAATGAATATATATTAGTTTGATGTTCTCCCCGTGCAGCGTGGGTTCTCTCCGGGTTCTCTGGGTTCCTCCCACAAGGTCCAAAAACATGTTGAGGTTAATTGATGATTCTAATTTGTCTGTAGGTGTGAATGTGAGTGTGCTTGGTTGTCTGTCTCTAAGTGTAGCCCTGTGATAGACTGGCGACCTGTCCAGGGTGTCCCCTGCCTTCACCCTAAGTCAGCTGGGATAGACTCCAGCCCCCCACGACCCTAGTGAGGATTAAACGGTGTATAGATAATGGATGGATATATTAGTTTGGACACAGTCTAAGTCAGTATCAGTGTAGAGTCACAGTTGGAAGGTTTTATAACCCACTTTCACTCCATCGTTACAGCGCTTAATGTGGCAGACTGTCCAAATGAACAATAGGGAACTGGGTAGAAAGAGGGTGTAGTTTGAGAAAAGGCCGATGGACACACACATACACCATCCTTGTCGGTTTATCTTGTTTTTTTTTGTTTGTACTGTTGTCTTTGTGAGTACATTCACTGACACAATATGTTCCCAAGCCCCTTGCCTTAACCCCTAACACAATTTGAGTCGGTTTTATTCATTTACTGCCAATTTACAACATGAGTCATGTCAGGGCACTTCACATAATAAGGGGAATACCTTACAATTACCATTCTCCTTGAGCAGCTCTTTGGTGACGGTGGGGAAGAAAAAGGCTCTTTCAGCAGTGAGAAACCTCACAACACTGGCCGGTTCGTTGAGGTCAAGATCAGAAACATGTAACTCTGCAGCCAGAGATACCTGCAGAGAAGACAAAACACAAAGTATGGGAGAGAGAGAGAGAGAAGACACAAAGTCAGTGACATCAGTGGTGGCATATAAATGTATAGAGAGTGAAGGAGACGAGAGTCAGTGTAGCCAGTGACAAGAAGCTAATATGGGAGTAACATGATCTCTCTTGCTATGGTACCTGTCAGTACTCTGGCTACAGCATTCAGATCAGCTGGATGTTATCCTCACCTGAACCCCAAACTAAACCAAACCTCAACCCTAAAACCAAGTCTGAACCTCAAAACCTTTGAAGGAGTGTAAAAAAAAAAAGTGAGGACCAGCCAAAATGTCTAAAACTCAAACTGGTGCTTATAGAAGTAGCCGACAACGACACACACAGACACACGCACCTACAAACATAAAAACAGGTGGCCGGCGTCAGTAAACCTGCCCTATAGATTTGATGACAGACCGTATCTATGAATAACAAATATACTGTCACAGTGTCACTTTGGCCTTCATAGCAAAGAATGTGGACACACACACACGCACACACATGTGCATAGATGTCATGCCTTGCTGTAATGTTTTATCATAACTCACAAATACTCACCAGTTCACCACCAATGAATGTCCACATGCTTATCAGCTCTGTGGGCAAAAACACCCGTTGGAGCAAAAACCCATGACTGAGATAGTGTGCACAGCTGGGCACAGCTGGGCACGGTAATGCATGTTCTTGTATTTGGGTATTAGTTTAGTGAAGACTTGAATCGGAAGAGCTGCTTTGGAGGCACATGGCCAAACTGATCCGAGCCAATAGGACAGCACTAACTACAAAGGCCAAACTGTGACTTGTACTTAAAATAATACACACAAGGGAAAATGCTGCCAAACTGGTGACACGTTGGTGCTCTGCCTAAATGCTCACAATGAGCAAAGAACATTGTATTTTTTTTTATTTTAATTTTTTTATTTATCCTTTATTTAACCAGGCAAAGACATTTGAGAACAAGATTCTTATTTACAATGCCAGCCTGGCAAGTGCCACAGACACCTGTAGGGCAAGTGGGGGAGGGGGACACTAATAAAATAAATTAAATTAAATTTAAAAAAATTGGAAAATTGTGCTCATAATTTCAGATAAGCTCATATGCTCAATCCTGATTTCTGTTTGCAGGACTGCCGTCAGCGGTTTCGTGCAGTTCTGGTGGAAGCAACAGTGAAGCTGGACGAGCAAGTGAAGAGGATCGGACGAGCTGTAGATGATTCCAAACCCTACTGGGAAGCCCGCAAAGTGGCAAGACAGGTACACACACACACACACACACACACATTGACAGAGGAAAGCTGGAGTGACTCTGAGGTCGGCAGACAGAAAGTGTGAGGGCAGGCTTACTGAGGATTAGCACTGAGAAGTTTAAAGAGCTCTGCTTATATCTACTTAAAGGGAGCGCAGTCACGTGATGTCTATTTTTAAACTCAGTCACACCTCTGTATCCTAAGCTAATGTCACATGTAAACACATGCATCACCTCTGTGTGGAGGAGAAACTGATAGCCGTGCAACACTTTGCATGATCTGACTTGCTTCTTTCACTGAATCTTGGATATCTCGCCGTGCTCACTGCACTGGTGCAGGTAGAGACAAAGTAGGACAACTTCCCCAGCGGTTAGCACGTGAAACTGTGCTGTTCCCTCACCGGTGGGTCGTGTACTTTTACTGTCTAATTGCTCCAGCCTGTTGAAGCTTTGATCTGATTGGACAGAAATTTTGAGTCCAGCAGCCTCCTCCATTCGAGCCAATAAAGAAGCAGCTTATGAGTCACACATCAGAAGGCTGACATTTGTGTGTCAGAGCTGAGCTGTCAAACTGAAATAGATTTTGTATTTGTGTGTGTGTGTGTGTGTGTGTGTGTGTGTGTGTGTGTGTGTGTGTGTGTGTGTGTGTGTGTGCGCATGTTTGTGTTTGTCCTTGCTTCTCAGTGTTGCAATATGACAAACTACCTGCCAGTGTCATCTGTTTCTGATGGTAACACGTGAGTGCGAGGGATTACTGGGAGGTTTTGAATTTTGATAGGACCTGCGTTCACGTGAAAGGATGAAAAGCCTTCTGTAGCCTTGCGTTTGTGTAGGTATATACGTGTGTGTGTGTGTGTGTGTGTGTGTGTGTGTGATCAGGGGATTTAAATAGAGCAAAGCCGATAAGGGCCTTGGGTTAAACTTGTGTATTGTCTGGTCATGATTTATGGATGAATATTTAATATTTAATACTTGACCTATTTTAAAAGGACCCAAACACATACCCTCACTGACCCTCTAGCATAAACGCACAACACTGCACGTACCCCCCCACCCATAAGCCTACCCCAACCCCCCATGTTTTCCCCCTTGCATTCCAGCAGACTTGGGGGAGGTGGTGTATAGGAATTTGTCGGTACTGTCCTATCTTTTGTCCCTTTTACCCAGCATTCTCTTCTGCACCACTGCCTGCCTGTCTGGCTCTGTGTTCCCCACCCTCACCCTCTGTTTCACCTCTCTGTACCTCTTTGCCCTCCATCTCTCACCTTGGCAAACTGTAAACAGGGAGAATTTCGAGAGACAAAGGCGTCAGACGGGACGTCAGCGTCTGACACATGAATTATGAAGGCGTCACGTGCACGGACACACACGCTTTATGCACACACATCAAAAACATCCTTTAGTAGGAGGATTTTTACAGTCACCGGGTGACAGTGTGTCATGGTATTATGGAGAAAAAAGCATCCTATTGTGTGGTTCTGAGTGTCATATAATGTGTGCTCAGTGACATCAAGTTAATTAACTGATAACAAAGCTCATCATTTGCATGGTGTCTGAAGCTCAGCAGGCTTTTGTGCTATAAAGATAACGGCAAATTGTGTCCTCCAGCTCTGATGCATGCTACTCAACAGGGCGTCAGCAGTAAAGAAACAGCAGAAACTCTCAAAGTGACTGTATTTAGGTACTGACTACACCCTGGGCTGCCACTGAAGCTTCATGAAAACACACTAACCCTGTGTGGGGAAGGCTGCTCTTTCGAGGAAGTCCTGCTATTTTAGTTGGATGCTGACATAATACAACAATGATGGATGCAGCTTTAAAGCCTCAGATACTTCTCTGGTTCTCCTTATGTTTTCCCCTCATCAAATATCTATCATCCTCCTTCTGTTTTCTCTGCAACCCCTCTCCTCTCAGAGCCTGGGAAATGGGTCATGATGAGGGACAAAGAGGTAGGATTCATCTTCGCCAGTTTGTCAAGCCAACAGATTGCACGCAAGGAGCAACTGCTATCTTCCCACTCCTCTCTTCTATCTCTTCACCTTCCCCAAAGGGGCCCTAACAAACCTGGATAGCATATCGGAACAACTGACACACCCTGATATGACAACAATGCCCACACAAAAGATGCCAGCTTTTCTGTTTTCTGCATTTAGCGTGAGGTGATGCAGACCTCTGCCTGCTGACGTCACTGGTGGAGGTTTTATCTTTACCATGGCTGACCGTGGCAGGGGTCGTGTTACAGGGGTTAATGTCGCAGAAAGCCAAGGAAGGCCATGAGAAAAAAGTGTAACAGCTGAAAGACCTGCACTGACCTTTTGGGAGTCTGGTCTGTTAAAGCTGTTTATTGTGAACTGTGTCACTCCAAAGGGCAAACACACAGACTCTCTTGATTCTGCATTTCCCTTCTAGGCTCTTTCAGTTCATTCCTTTGGTGTTACAGCCCATAATTTAGTTTAAGTTCGCTGTTGCCATTTTGGCAACAGAGTTCAAGGTTCTGCTAAACACAATGCATGCAACTTGTTTAGCTTACAGCATTGAGCAAACAGAGTTGCCAAGAAGCGGGTGGACATTAAACATGTCTTTGGTGAAAACATGTCGCAATGTAGGTACTCTAAATATTACCTATTTTCCTGGGAGTTGTTAGAGACCAAGCAGTGACTTCCAGGGCTGAAAAATGAAGCCAATGAAGAAGTGAAACAAACTGCAGTTCCACAATTGGCCACTTGAGGCTGACTCCAAAAGCGAGTAACTCTCCGTAGACTGCCGTGTTAAAAATGCTCAACTTTACAGCTGAAATAAACACGTTTACATTCTCGTACCAAAAAAGGTTTCGGTCTCTACAGCTAACTTCCCCGTTCACGACAACTGTACAGTCGGTACATTTTTAAAGAACTCACTTGTTTAAAATATATTGAGGCTTAAAGGTCAGCCTTGATTACACTTCAGTGCGGATGTGCACACAAACAGCTGTGGACATGCACAGATGTGTAGTTGTAGTTTTTACACTACTTTTTCTAGCTGCATGAGTTCACATGGAGGACACTGTTGACTGCTACGTGTTCTGCACAGACGCTACTAGTCACATGTTGACCAGTGCATAGAAATGCCCCGGTGCCATTTTACATTTGCTTTGCAGAAAATAATTGAATCCTTAAAATAACCTAAACACAATCATATTTGTGAAGATAATTTCAATGCAGCTTGGGTTCAGTTTTGTTTTCTGTCAGTTACTAACAATAGAAAACACGCCACAAGAAAGTACATTTGGAGTTCACGTGGTAGACGTTCGAAACTGTGAAATGGTAGCGTTCAGATGAATAGCTGCCTTTATTTCACAGTCATTTAGTCGCAACAATAATCTATTGAAAGCACTGAGGGATAGAAAAACAAACCAGATGAGAAAGCCTGTTTCCATTGTAGTACACAGTCAGTAGAGACATGCAACACAGTTACAACACAAGGAGCATAATGACAGACAGGATATTTATAAAATGTCACAGGGTTACACACTACTTCAAACAAACTGATTTCATACCAAATATGTTCCATTTAAATTGTTAAACAAAAAAAATGCAATGGAACCCCATAAGGGACTCGAGGAAAGATATCAGTGGATCATTCTGGATGCCTTTGATGCAAATAGAAAAATACGCTACACAGTCTTTCTACTGGCCCGCGAGAATTTCTTAAGATAAAAATCTTCAAGACGTGTTGCAGGACGAGGAAGTTATTTACATCATAAACGATATGAACGGAATATGAAAGGCTGCAATATCTGAGGCGAGTTTGTATGAACAATCATTTTGTCTTTTTGTTTATTTTCATCTCTTTAATACCCATCTTTCTCCAAAAAGGAGATGTCTACTGTGTCTGTTTAATACATTTTCATAGGCGTCTGTATTGTTAACATTAAACTCGGGTGGTGTTGTCCGCTCGCTTTTATCTTTCTCCAAGATTAAGGTCTCTGCTTCTAAATAAGACCATCAGGGCTAACCAAAATTCCTGGATTATTTTCATTGTATTAGAGGAAATCCGATTGGAGTTACTGTAACTGCTTAATCCTGGCATTCAGCCGACACGCTGACCTTTAAGTCACGCCTGTCGGAGCGGAGAGAGTGGGTCCAAATATGTCCAGTGGGATGAGAATAATCCTCCTATTGACTGTCACCGTGGGCAGGAAGAGCCCACTGATAATGTGTCAGATTTCTTCAGTGACAAAGCTTCTGTTTGTCCACTAGATCAGGGCACGCTCGTCTTTCTGTACGAGTGTGTACGCAGTGTCAAATCTCTTTAGTTTCTCTTTGGCTGTCATAAGGAATCGGCTCCGTCGGAGGAAATGTGCTGCAGGACACAAATTACAAACACACACACACACAAACACAAGGACTGCTGCTTGTTAGAACAAACCCCTTTGTCACAACGCTGTGGTCTCAACTTTCCGGCATCTTTTTCACTCTTGTCAGCTGTCGTGACATCAGAAACAAGTGAAATCAGAATTTTCCCTTTCATGAAACTTGGAGTCCCTCAGCTGCAATATTTACTGCCAGAAAGCTGAATAGCATTTTGGTTTCCAGTCAGCGCTGAATAAATTATAACTGTCCGCTCTTTCTTTCTGCCCAGGCCCAGGTTGAAGCCCAAAAGGCCACTCAGGAATTCCAGCGAGCAGTGGAGATCCTGCGGGCAGCCAAAGAAACCATCGCCCTGGCTGAGGAGAGGCTGCTGGAGGAGGACAGCCGCCAGTTTGACTCCGCCTGGCAGGAAATGCTCAACCATGCCACACAGAGAGTATGTACTTAATGCAAGCCAAAAAAAAAAAAAGCTCCATTCTAGCAACAGAAGCTTTTGACTCTGGAGAATGAAACTTTTCTCGGTTTTATAAAGTTAAAATAAACCTTTTTTTTTTCTCCGTCGTTTCAGGTGATGGAGGCAGAGCAGGCGAGAACGCGCAGTGAAGCTGAACACAAAAAAACAGCAGCCAACTACAACTCTTGTATCAGCCACATGAGGCAGTTAGAGAAGAAACTGAAGCGCTCCATCAATAAATCCAGGTCTGTGCTTGTGCTTCCTTTGTGATAAAGTAGAAATGATGCTCTTGAGATTCCCCCTGCCTTGGCCTCTTTATATGCGAGTGTGTGAGACATTGGGGCTACGTTAATGTCATCTGATGCAATCCAGATGTTTCATGTGTTGCTTGTGCAGTGTTGGGGTGTCTCCCTTTTGCAAGAGCCAAGGAATGCGAGTGCTCACAGAGGAGTGTTATTCTTCTAGCAGTTTCTCCAATGATGACTGGCAAAGTTTCTCCCTCCCCCCATTTCTCAGTTTTCTTCTTTTCCTCCCCCTGCAGACCCTATTTTGAACTGAAAGCCAAGTATTACCTACAGCTTGAGGTACGTATATGACCGGCCTACTGGGTTTCATGTATATTTACCCAATCTAATGTTAATGTGTTAATCTGTAGTTTACCACATTGGTTCATATCTTACATTCAATCCTTTCCAGCTCTGGATAAGTTGCTTTACATGTTTTGTCACATTTAGAACAATATTTTATTGGTTCAGTTATTCTATTTATGACTAAATAGCTAAAAAAAAAGATAAATAAATCCCATCTGCCTAGACTGTACTTTTGCATGCTTATATGCTAAACAAAAATGCTAAACATGGCTAGATATCAGCATGTTGGCATTGGAATCATGAGCCTTTTAATCCAGTGTACAAACTTAATTCTGTGACCATGCAGCCTCACAGAGCTGCTAGAATGACTGTAGTCACACGGACATCTGTGGACGTCACGGTTGTGTAGTTATTCTAAATTATATTACTTTCTAGCCCGCTGGAACCGCACTAGAACTTTAGGTTTTGTGGTTGTAATTAACATTAGGCAGTGTTGCAACAAAACTGCAGGTCGTATTTTAATCGGTGGACTTCTGGCTGACTTTGTGGACAACCAATGGCAATCAACAGATTTTTGTTTGGTTTTTTTTGCTGCAGGTTCACAAGAGTGGTTCAGTGTTTGTAGCAAGTTGCTGTAAATTCATATTTTATGTGTTTCTGGCAAATAGTCAAAACTTATCTATCCATCAGTTATATCCACTTTATCCTTCAGAGAGTCACGGGGGGGCTAGAAACAGGCTACACGCTGCTGGACAGGTCGCCAGTCCATCGCAGGGCCGGACAGATGGACTGACGACAAACGATTTTGAATCACCATTTAACCTATCGTGCATTTCTTTTTCCTCTGGGTGCTCTGGCCTCCACCCAGAGGAAAAAGAAAAACACCAACACACCAAGGCAAAAGGAGAACTCAAACACAGAACCTTGTTATTATGAGGGAACAGTGCAAACTACCATGCAAGCTCTGATAAAACCAGTCTCAATACTATAAAATATGCATTGTATGTATTCTACACAAACCCACTACTGCCAGGCATGTGTGCTGCTGCTTTGTGTTCATTTTGTCGGACGTCCATGGAGAGATTCACACAGACTCTCAGACACTTGGGCAGATGGTAAAATTTATGTCATTCGGAACATAAATTTTGCCATCTGCTGGCCTTAGGAAACAATCCTCATGGTGTAAATGTCACACTCACACAGCCTAATAAAAGTCTTTTCAAGAATGTTAAAATGTGCATAATTCACATTTGCAAACAGTTTTACAAGTCAGGGGAGTTCACTGAGTTCTTCGATTGATTTCTCACAGCAACTGAAGCGTCACGTGGACGAACGTCAGGCCAAGCTAGTTGTTGCAAAGGCCGAGTACCGCGCGGCGCTACGCAACCTGGAGAGCATCTCAGAGGAGATCCACGCCCAGCGCCGCTCCCTCGCCATGGGAACCAGGGAGCAAGGCGTCGGTGCCGAAGGAGACGGAGGCAACGAGGACATCGCCAACTTCAAGATGGAGTCGGACGGCCTGTCAAGTGAGTGTGACCAGACCTCGGAGTTCAGTGATCGCCCGCTTCCATCAATCCATTTGTTTTGTTTCATTAAGTCGGTGCATCTGTGCGTCTGCATGTTTAAAGTCCATACTCTGTGTGTGTTTCAGTGGTGTCAGTGTCAATCGACGAAGAGGGCAGTCACAGTAGCAGCTCAGAGGAGGAGGCCGACACTCACTCCACCTCCTCTCCCCAAGCAATGCCCTCCTCGCCTTCTTCCTCCTCCTGCTCCCATCCTTCCACCTCTGCCTCCACCCCGCTCGACATGCCCAGCCCTTTCCCCTCCTCCCCCTACCTCTCCTCCTCTCCGTCTTCCACCGCCCTGTCCTCATCCTGTCCCGGTGGCCTGGAGCTAGCGAGCCCCTGTAGCTCTCACAGCCCAGACTCGGTGTGCGGTTCTGGGCACGCCTCACCTCTCCTGGGCCCTCGCAGCCAGTGCAGTGGAGCTTCCTCTCCAGACTGCGACCAGGAGAGAGGTGACCACTGACTTCTAAATGTCAAGCTTCATCTTAAATGTTGGAAATGTTCTGCATTTCTTTTACCTTAGGGCTCCATTTGAAAACACTGGGAGGCATGCTTACTCACTGTGTTTTCTGAGTGAGTATAGAGGTGAAATAATTAAAAGCTGACTGGTCTGTCTGAACAGAAAGCAGAGGGTAGGGGCTGACCAGGATATGTGTAAAGCTCAGAAATATGGCACCTCTAAAGCTTCCTTATTAACTGGGTACATCCCATTTGTTAAAAAGAAATGTTCAAATGAGCAACATTAGCACCATGTAAGTGGTCATACTTGTCAGAATTTTTCCAAGCAGCACATTCAATCATGGCAGAAGTATTTATAGCATTTATTTATTTGTACGTAAAGGTGGCAATCCTGCAGATACTATCAACAAAATTTACATATGTAACTTGTGTAAGTAAAGGGACGGAAAAAATGACCCCATGACGGCCTTTTGGTAACTTTATTGGCTAATCTGAACTATTTTACACACTTGTCAGTAGGAACCGTTGTGGGGCGAATTGATGTGCCACATGGGAGTGCTGTTGCCATGACATGTGTCAGTAACTTCCACATAAATGCCAGGAGCCGAGGTTTCCCAGCAGAACATTGAATTGCATTGAGATAATCGATGTTATTCACTTCACCTTAAGTGGTTTTAATGTTGTGGTGGCGTGAAATAGAAATACTCAAGTCAAGGAGAAGTACTGCATATTTTTACTAAAGCATAGCATTTCTGTTTAGTGTAGAAAATACATCTTGTTAACCTACAGATTTATTGACAGATGTGTGCTTCCTTTCTCGTGTGTTCCAGGTGACAGAGCAGAGGGAGCCGAGGCGACATTAGAGGCCGGCCTGAACAGCCTGTCTTTGACTGTAGCACAGAAACAAGAAGCGGACTCCGGGGATGAACAAGACTCACATTTTATTAACCCTGAAATCTCCTCTCCCGGCTCCGCCAATACCGTTCTGCTGCTCAACAGTGTCTAAAGACGTTTGTCTGGGCTTTCAAACACTCGCTGTGCCCAGCTTCAAGCCTTCAAAAAGGACTCGCTGTCAAAAGACACGGAGCAGAATGAAGCAGCCACAGAAGGCGATGAGACAGCAAGCTGGACACCTGTATGACATTGTCTCAGTGTTGTCTAAGCATCTGTGATGTCACACGAGAGGTGCTATATGTATTTGACATCAGTATATTATGTTAACTAAATTGTGGATTTGTTGTAAAGAGATTAGGGGCAGGGTTGTTGGTCTCTATGTCAAACCTGTGGTATTAGAACTAGTGTTATTCAAGGGACTACATTTCCCATAAACCTCCTTGATCCATATTGCAAAGAGCTCTTTCTCACTTGATGGATTTTCATCTGTATTTGCTCAGAGAAGACCATGCTCTTTTTTCGTGCCATAAAATCTCTTTGTGTTGTACAGCTGTGTGACAAATATTCTGTCCATGTTGTAGAGGCTGTCAATCATGTCAGCGATGATGTAACTCGTCTACAGCTACGCAGCGACGCGTCTACATCAATGTAGTGAACTTTAATTGATGTTAACATGCAACTGTTGGCACCACTAAGACACATTTTTGTATTTATGTGAACAACGAGGCTCTGCTGGCTTCCAACGAGGATCAAAACGGGACGAAACCAAGCAGTCCGATGGAGGATTGTGTCATGCTCTGCCTTTATTTCTCAACCCTTTCGTCTTGATCCGTTTTGTTGATTTTGGAGAAACAATCATCAAGGAAGAAACTGGAGTGCAAGGAGTACTCTGAGCACTAAAGAGACTTAGAATGGTCTTCCATTTAGAGTCGTGAGTGGATGAGTGAATGTGTCGTCGAGTGCAAAGTGCAAACCACGTTCTCGGGAGGTTTGCTTGTGTGACCGAGTGAATGATTTTTGAATGTGTGTCTGTTTGTGCTTTTAACAAATGTTCAGATACTACCCCGTAGTGCAGATATTCTATATTTATACTCCTGTATTCTTGTATATGAACAATGTTTTGTGGTTATTGTTGTCATTGTTTAGCACAGAATAGGCAATAAACTTGTGTTTCATGTAACAAACACTAGACTTACAGTGTGTGTTGTCCTTTGAGGTCACTGAAGCCAGTGCCGGTCATTGTAGCCTGCTGAGGCAGAGGCAGACGTGTCCTGTGAACCAGAAGAAGGTGTGAAATTATGCAGTTAGAGTGTGACACCACAGGCAGAACAATTGTTATTTCATGCACTAGTCAATTCTTAGACTTTCTTTTTTTCTTAACATGTAAAATTTAATTTCTTTGCATCTCTAGATTTCAATTATAATACACGTCTTTAAAGGTTTTTTTCTCAAGATGAATTTTCCTCAGAAATCTCCACCTCAGTAGCACACACATACCAAACTTTCCATTTTTATTACACATTTACAGAGGAGTTTGGTCATATGTCATTCACAGCCTGATTTATGGAACATTTTATTGTTTTTTTTTGTTTTGTTTTTTTAAGTCCTAAAATGTCCTAAAAAAAATGGCAATTTTTATTTTGTTTTATTTTTTAGTCTTTTTTTTTTTGGTAATTTTCTGATTTCTAGGGTTCCCACTATCAACAATTTGAAAATGAAACCAGAATTTCGAAGTTGGCTTTATCCAGTGTTCAGATTTCTGTTCTAAACATGAATGTTAATTAAGTCATTTTTTGCATATTAGACCTAAAACTTCATAAAACACACACAGTAATTGTTGCATTGTAAGTAATCAGCTGGGGCAGTTTTGCAATCATATCTCCTAAATTACCCCATTCGCCTCTTGTACCCCCCCTCTTTATTTTTTATTACTTAAGAGGTAAAAAACTTAGATGAATGTTTGGCTTCCTGAGGAGAACTCTTGCGTAATAGCAGGACAGCTGTCTTGTATTGACACGGTCGCCAACTTTGTGCACTGAAAAAAGTACATAACAAATAACAGCTTTCCTCAACAAGACCTTGCCAGCAGTGGAATTACACAACAATAATTGGCTCCGCTCAATCTAAATTTCACTTATCGTGATGCTTTTTTGGTATCACTATAATTACGTTACCATTAGCAGTCCTAGAAATGCTCCACAAAGTGGCTTTTAGATAATGTGTTTCTGCAGTTTCCCCTCATTCAGCTGTTATTTTGCTCCCAACACACACTGACTGACTGTTTTATGTCCTCAGCTGTTGCAGCGTTATCTCATGACTTCAGTTAGTGCCCTGAAACTCCCGCACGACAAAGTTGAGCGCAGAACAGCCTCGTTCACTTTGTGCCTGTGTCGTCCAGTCCTGTCTGTCTCCTGTCTGTCAGCACATGCTCATGAGGCCAAGCTACATTACATTATGTGGCATCCTGTGATTTCAATATCTGCGCCAGATTAGCTCTGGATTCAGGTCCAGTAACAGTGAGTGATATTATAACTGTAGCAGATACTGACATCTAGTGGGGAGTTGGGGTATTGTCTTCACTCTTTTTTTTTTTTTATTAGGTGTGAAAGACCATTCGTGAAATGTTGTTTCCAAATTTATTTGTGGTTTTAGTTGATGAGGAAGCCCATTGTGTAGCCATATACAGTATATGTACATAGTGTACATATACATTAAAAAAAT
>NW_007579187.1:107293-137511 GCF_000690725.1 Stegastes partitus
TAAAGATGGTCAAGTGTGAGCATGTTGTTGTAGCTGAACATTTGAAATGGTGCACCGAACTTGCACACTGTGATCCATATTGAAAAAAATCACCCTATCTTATGAACTTTAAAATATAAAACATTTTTATGGCTTCTCATTAGTAAAAGCTCTTTTTTTTTCCAGAGTAAAATCTGTAACTTTACCCAATTCATTTATTTTTTCCAAAACAAATCACCATTTTGAAATAGTTGCAATGCAAGTATTGTGCAGTGGGTAAAGCTGGTCTAGTGTGGGTGTTTTATTGTAGCTGAACACTTGAAGTGAAGTTGAGAAGTAGAAGTTGGTCAATTTTCTGCTCTTGGATTGATTTAAACTTTGAAAACAGATTGTGGAACAACAACAACAAAAAAATACAACTTTTTGAGTAGGATTGTGGCACTTGTGACCCAAAAAATGAGGACTATCCTGATCCCAGCAGAAGGTTGTATTCATAGTGGAGTTCAGCAACAAATATGTATGTATATGTATGTAAATATGTATTTTGTAGGATATTTACATTTATTTATATTTTGCACTTGATGTGCTTAATCACTATTATAGTAATAAAGTACAAATTATTAAGTTTTTCAGGGCTGTACAGCAAAAAAAAAGTGTTTCTTTGAAAAAAAAAAAATGGTGCAAAAGTAAGATGGATTAGTTGATCCTGGATAGCAAAATATGAGATATCCAAATCCTGATCATTCCTGATCTCAACGGAACAATTTGAATAGCTGGACTCCATAACATCTCTAAATAGTTCAGTCTCATCATCTAATGAGTTTTCTGCTCAGACTGTCCAACCTGCACTAAAGCCTTGCACAACATAGAGTTCTATTCAGTTTTGTTTTTCTGGCATTGTCATAGACATGCATAAAAAAGAATGCTTTTGTTGATCACTGATCTACATCCTATTCCAGCTGGTGGCAGTAAAGCATCATGACATAATTTCCTATCCTTATCCTAAGGCCTCTTTAACCCTGTTCATGACTTTCTTGTTGCCATATGTAGAAGGTCTTTCGGAGTCCATTGGACCCCGAAAAAGAATTATGTGCAAAATATTTGTTGGTATTCATTATAGACTTTTATACTATGTTAAATACATTTTCTGATAAGTTGAGATATTTTTGGTTCCAAATGTATGACAAATGTCCCTCTTTTTATATTGAAAAATAAATAAATCTTCAAAAATAATTTAAAAAAAACAGTACCTGTCACCTAAACCAAATGGGGTCCAAAAGACCCCAAAAGACCTGAATAGGGTTAATGGAGACTTCTATTTCAATATGTTACCATACAGCTCGCTTTACAAAAGTGAGGCTGTGTGAAGTGAACTATGATCACTGAGTTTCACCCTCTGTCTAGGCTTTCTTCAAGGTCAGTAGGGACAAAGGCACTGATTCTGTTATGTAGGCCAAACCCTTGTTAAACATTTGGTGGTGATTAGATCATCGTGTTCCTCCCCTTGGGTGAGAAAAAACAATCAAGACGCCTTCAGCTAATCAACAGAGACAAGAGATACAGCCAATAAAATAATTCAAAGTAACAAAACTACCAAGCTACATACCCCACACAAAGCTTTACATTATAGATACAAGCTTTTGGTAACGTATCTTCTAAAATGTTAAAAATACATCGATCATTCATGCACAGATCTGATCAGTGAACTTGCTGCTAGAAAGATTTTACAAATGGAAAAAAAAAAGTCTCCATTTCAGTCAGAGCTTCAGATTGAAATGTATTATATCAAACTATACTGAGGGAATGAGCTTTTCCTCTACAAGCAAGGTGACTTTAACTTAAGGACTGGTAGAATAAACACAAGTATTTAAGTTGATTACAAATAAGCAACAGCTATTTTCTTTCACATTATTCACAAGGAATTTGTGTTTAACGCAAGTTTTTCAGTTGATAAACAATTAACTTGCTCCAACTAGATGTCCTCCAGTAGTGTTTGGCTTTTGCTTTTTTTTTTTTTTTCATGCAGTAGCTTTGAAGAAATTAACAAATATAACAATTTCAAAATTGAACACCGTTTTCATTTTAAATTGCAGTTGTGTATTTTAACATACGATATTTAAATCTTTAAAGCAAAAACACAGCTCTAAATAATAAACTCACATAATGAGCCCTGTCTAACTGAGCAGATATGTCAAATAAAACTTTATTATTCTTATCCACTCATTTTTTTAATTAATTTTTTTATGAACTAACACTGAAATTTGAGTTTAAAGCTTGAGAATTACACACAGTATTCAGCTGATGTAATTACCAATATTATTATGTCAACTCAACTCACGATTAAACTTAAAAGAAAACTTAAAAGTTTGTCTAAATAAAACAAAAATGATTTGCAACCATTCATTTAATTAGGTGGTAGAGTTCAGTGCTAAACATGTAAAGAGACATATTCTAGAATCTAATCTTCAGCTTGTGGATGTGTTTGATAACAGCCTTTCATAAGACATGTAAAAACCCCAGAGACCACCTGTACACTCACATTTACTTCCTTCCCAATTAGTAGCAGCTGAAGGTACTTTAGCACAAATCCCTGATGGAAACGGCTGCCGTAGTAACTGTACCTACCGCTGTAACAGCTTCTTCCTCACACAGGTAAAGAAGTCAGTATAAATGAATTATCTCATGTGACACTGAGTCAATCATCACTTGCTCTTGTGATGCGTCAGATGTTAGAACGACATGTAGAGCACTAAAAATGTATATTGCTAAACATAAAAGCACAATTGGAAGCAAAAACACGAGTTATCCAGTCGCAAGACATTTTGTTGGATTTCAGCACCTTGTTTACTTTCTAAGATATAAAAGAAATGAGAAATTATCACTCCGGCAATTCAGATGTTTTACACTATTAGAGCTGCCATCTGAAAACCTCATGGCCTGAAAATAGAGTTTTATAAGTATTTCCTTATTCTCTGGACATTTTGTCTGGATGTTTATTGTGTTCATTTAAAGTTAATATTTAAGCATTTTCCTTATCTGTTTAAAATCTTCTCAGAATTAATGTGTTTTTAATATTTTGGAAGACATTTCATGAAAAGATTGTATGTAAATGTGAAGTTAGTAATAGTTTTGATTAGCTGAGTGCCTTTCGCTGGTTTTTCTCACTTCAGTGTTGGAGCATGATGATCTAATCACCATCAGACATGTTACCAGGGTGGGGGTCAAAATAACAAACCATCTGGTCTTACTGTTACAGTTGATCTTGATGACAATCAGAGGGCCAAAACCTCATCTTAATAAAAAAAAAAAAAGAAGAAAGAAATGAATATTGAGCTAAACTTTAATCCTGCTATGATTTATTCAGACAAAAAGTGATACACTTTCAATGCCATTTTTTTTCAAAGCTGTGAGCAGCACAAATGAGATTTTCTTACAGGATGGCATCAGAAAATGCAGATGGACATTAAAACATAAAACCAAACTGTTAACTCACTAATCACTACTGACTGGACATCGGAGATAAGTGAGAAAATGTAGGGATATTTTGTAAACTGTGGACATATAGTATAAATATCATGTCTGCTCATAATTTACTTTCGAGACACCATTATTTCTAAAGCACATTTAAATCAACAGACATTGACCCAAAGTGCTGTACAACAGAAAAATAAAAAACATTACAAATGTACTTGTTTCATTTAAACATTAAGGTTGAAATGCTGCAATACTGGGATTTAAGAAGGAATTGCATTATGGCAGTTTTGGCTACGTAGAATGATTTGCATTTTAATAATGTCTTAGTCCAAAGCTTGTAGATGTAGAATTAAATTAAATACAGCAGTCCAACTGTTTGGCTGTAGTAAATTGTTAGGAGTCTAAGCAGTTGAATGTTCATAATACTTTGGTGATGATGGTGAATGAAAGACTAGAGCAACTATTTCTTCCCCATATCTGGCCAAACTCGAGAAAAATATGTCAGGAATGAACTTTTAACGTTTTGAATTTAATTCTAACAAATCTGCATGTTTTTTTGTTGAGTCATGCTAACACCTGTCCTTTCAGTGTCATGTATGTGGCTCAGCTGTTCACTGTCTGCGGTAAAAATAAAAACAAAAAATACAAATAAATGCACATTAATACTTTCAAGATTAGTCATAAACATCATGAGCGCACTCAACAAACCTTAATGTTTTTGGCTCTGTGCCTCCTTGTCCAGAACTGTATGACCATAGGTGTCTCAGGTCACATGACACAAATCACATGACATCTTTCCGCTAAAGCCCGCCTCTTGTTTCTGATTGGTGGACGCTCCTCCTTGCCGCAGTGCGATTGGTCGAAAGAGAGCGTCAGTAACTTTTTAATGTTTGGTTCTCTGCTTAATCAGTTGTTTGGAGTGTCCTGCAGAGTCATGTGTTTTTAACTTGTTTGTCTTTTAGTCTTGACTGCTTTTCTGTCCTCTATTTCATAGCTCACAGCAGAAACCATGAGGTGCTGGTACATTGCAGCTGTTCTTTTGCTGGCTGCCATTGGTAAGTGATGACATTTCATTTTACTACATCATGTTTCCAGCTAGCTACCGTTACAGTGCAATGAAAGCAGCTAACACATAGTGCTATTGTTAGAAAAGGTACGTTAGCGTTCAAGTTGCTCAATAATGTTGTCAGATCTGAGTGGCTGTACAGCTGGAGGGAACACACGCGGTGTAACCTGCGTTTCCTGTGAAGGTTTTCTGTTTTACTTTCCAATATGTGCTGACTTGTGGGAGACCACGCCGAACAGCAGTCAAAACCTGTCAATTTAAAGTGTATTTGATGATCAAGAAAACCATGTACATCTTTTCAATATGGCTTATAAACCCAAATAAAACTATATAGTCTACTTTTAATTCGGCACACATTTAATATGCTTTACACCACCTTACTGGACAAAACTGAACCTTTGTTGAACTCTTTCTGCCAATTATACAACTAACCTAACTGGTCTCTAAAACACAATGGCGTTGATTAGGTGAAACCTTGGTATATTGGCCAATAAAATTACTCACTAACAGGTTTTCAGACTCTGCTATATGTGTGTGACAGAAAGATTACAACATATGCTGAAATTCCCACTTTCTGTGGCAGACTGTATCTTATGTAAATAGTGCAGGAGAGCAAATGTCCAGGGATAGCTATCAGTATTCCTGGCAATCCAGTCACGTGCATTGTCTTAGAATAGGGCTGCATATTACTCCATTGTCCTTTAAGGGACATGACACATAAGGGCAGCTACACTGCTAAAAACACAGTTTCCCTAAGCAATCTCTCCACCTTTTGTGTTTATTTCCAGGTACAGAGGGAAAAGCAGTCCCGTCCCTTCCTGAGTTTGGGAACACCTATCATGTCAAAGGTAAGCAGTAAAAACACCAGGTATGTTAGTGCTTCTTTGTCCTTGGATTTTGGCCTGACTACAGTAACATTTCACATTTCCTTTGCAGGTGTGATCTCTCTGCCCTACGCTGAAATTAAAGAGCCATTTGAGGCCTGGTTAGACCTAGCGGCAAAGTCCAGCCGATTAGACTACTACCATGGTAAGAAGCCCAACGACCCGTGGCTGTTTCTCTTAAACCTGACTCTGTGTTTTCCCTGCTTGGCTGGATTTGAAACGAAAAGCCTTTTGTGGCAGAGGAAAGAGAGCAGACCGTAAATCAGCACATAAAAAAGGAAGTAAAAAAGGCAGAATAAGCAACATTGAAGAACCTGATCTGGTGACTCATGTTACATACTCGTGACTTTTAGTCCCTATTATGCTGGATCTTCTTAAAACTGTTGTCGAAATGGTGTTTTTACCTAAAATCCTGACGAAGGCTTGACGTTATTCTGTGTAAACTTGACTCAGATGTCCCATTATGGTACAGTTATTATGATCACAAAAAGATAAGGAAGATGGTAAATGTTTTGTTGCAACAGCAGAAACATTTTTATATTTGGAAAGCAGAGTCACAAGATTGCGCAGATACTGAATACATAAAGCCAAATCAGGTGGGTGGCAGGGCAGCTTTCTTCCTGTGAGTGGAGACCCTAAAACTGTATCAGAGGATTGATTGTTGAGTGCATTATGCATTCTTGAAAGCATTTTTCCACAGGATCTAGTTTCGATAAAATATCAAGCAAATAGTCTGTAGCATTAGATATGTCACTGAGTGAGAACAGATTGTGCAAATCTGCCATTTTGTTCTACAATAACTTTGAAAGATTTACTATAATGTCTTAGTGCTGGTGTAGTGAGCAAGAACCCCTCAAAGACCTGGTAGTGTGCGTCCCAAATAATGAATAGAACCAATGGATGCATACCAACAATGAAAAAGCCACATTTTTTTTTGCTGTGTTGCTAATCATCTTGGGTTTGATGTGACTATAGGCTAATCAAATGTTTTGACCTCTTGTTCTTGTCAGCTCCTTGTTGTTCTTCTCAATCTCATCACTGTTCATTGTAAACTGTCGTGCTAACCCCCACCCATTAATCTCCATTGTATCAACATACTGTCCCCGCCTTAACTCACAGTAGCCAGAATACCAATAAACACCCCACTACAGCAAACTTTAGAACAGGATTTTGAAGGATTTCCCCAAGAGGATTATTTCTAGAATGAATTAGTGGGAGACGGGTGACCTACACTGGGTTCATTTTATGTGTAAAAGAAGGGTGACACTGTTTATAGTGTTAAAAATGTTAGTTTAACATCCTTCGCTGTGATTGTCAACAGGCCAGGTTTCGACGTACCAGTTGGGGTCGGAGCTGCAGTTTGGCGTTGCCTATAAAATCACCCCTGAGACCACAGAGGTGGAGAAAAATGTGATGAAGTGCTTCCAGGCTAACGGAACAAAGGATGAAGCTGTCACACCGCAAGCATCACTGCCCGATGTGCAGGGCTTCCAGGTGTGTGCAAACAGAAAAACTCTTACAGAAAAAGAGCTGCTACATGATAAACTAATTCCCCTGTTGTGACGAGACAGACTTTAAATGTAAAATTTTGCGGCTCCTTCAGCTGCTACGTTTGTAGTATTGCATTTCAACGATCACCGTCTCTACTATGAAACTCTGATATGCAAACTTTGTGGTGAACTGAGGCAAGCAGATCCTCCAGAGAGATTGCAGTTTTAATGTGTGAGATTTAAGATCATTGTGCTCGTGTGACTCCACAGTTTCACAATCTTGCAACACTGCGAACACTCAGTGACGCTGAGGACTTGTAAAACCACAGCACTTTTTAAGGAACATGTGCAACATTCACCTTCAGCAATTAGTTTTCAGATTTATTGTTCCGTAGTTACACATTTAACTTAACCATGTTGCTATTGAAAGGATTAGATATGTTGTTTTCATTGTGTTCTTCCATGTTTGTCTTATAGTTCCTGAAAATGGAGTACTACGGAGGTTCCCTGTGTGAAGTTTGGCAGAATGTGACCACTGTGGGTAACAAAAAGAACACGTATACTCTGTGGGTGACGCATTCAGAGCGAGGTGCAAATGGCAAAGAAGGGACTGCTACTCCAATCCATTATGAGATGATGGGATACAACACGCTGCTGGGGTCCCATTATGATAAATACTTGGTGGACTACAAGGAGTTCAACACTCATGTGGACCCCAAAGTCTTCTCTCTGCCTGAAGGTTTGTGTGCCAGCTGTAGGTTCATACCTAACCTACCTTTTAGAATAATCACAGGAAAGAAAAAAAAAAACAAAAACGCTAATGTTCTATGGTTTTTGTCTCTGTAGGTATGAGTTGTGGGGATTTTCCTGGCCCAGGAGTGGAGCACCATATGTTGGCCAATCCAATGAAAGATCTCATCCACACCTCAGCATCAGGTCACTCACAGGGCATGTTCAAGCATTTCAAGGAGAAGTTCCAGCGTCAGTACAGCGATGAAAAGGAGCATGAGGAGAGGGAGCATGCATTTGTTCATAATCTCCGGTGAGAGGAACATTTAAAACTGAATTGTGACATTGCAGCATTACCAGATACTTTTTCCGTATAATACATTGAATTCTTAAAAGCAGTACAGCATGAATGTGGATGACTTTTAAAAATTCTCTGATGACGTGGTTGCTGGTTTCTTTCCAGGTACATCCATTCTAAGAACAGAGCTGGGCTGTCCTTCTCCCTGGCACTGAACTCCCTGTCAGATCGCAGCATGTCAGAGCTGGCAACCATGAGGGGAAGGAAACGAGGAAAGACACCAAACAGAGGGCTTCCGTTCCCCTCCAGAAGTTATGAAGGAGTCCAAGTACCAGACTCGATTGACTGGAGGCTTTATGGTACGTAGAAGTCTGAAATAGTTTGCCTGAGATGCATCTACCTGACAGGGCATCCAGTTTTTACCCCACACTCTGCCCTTCCAGGTGCTGTGACCCCAGTGAAGGACCAGGCCATCTGTGGCTCCTGCTGGAGCTTTGCCACCACTGGAGCAGTAGAGGGCGCTCTCTTCATGAAGGTAAGAAGGATAAAAAAAAGCAGCTTATGAAACAGTCACTGGCTCCATTCCAGTGATTTTAACTGATGAGGCGACTTTCTTATGCCCTTTGAAGCCACAGATGTTCACCACGGTGCTTCATCTGGTCACGGTTTAGTTTGTCTGCAATGCATTTACGCTTGGTGTAAACGTATCAGTGGCAGCTTCCTAGATATTTAAAATGAAACTTTAATACTGTAGTAGATTGTTTAGGCAGAAAAATACAGCAAAATAAATTCGAAAAGGACATCATTTGTCAAAGGTGATAAAAGAATGATTGAATTATGTTCATATGAGGAGACATGTGTTCCTGACACCAACACTAGAAACATGCAAAACTGGAAACAAATGACACCAATTTAATATGAAGAATTGAAAATGACCATTATGGAGTTTATATGAAAATATAATTACTGTAGATATTCAGGAAATGATGGGAGGATATTACAAATCCTCCACATAGGAAAGCATTTTTCTGTTTGTGAAAAATGCAAAAATCTGTATTCATTCAGTTGGCTGGAATAGTTTATGTGTAGGTTTTTGATTAAGCTTAAGAAAAGTATCCTTCTGGATGAAGAGAAGTCCTCGTCCTCAGGGCAAGGGCAGGTTCCCTAAATGAGTCATTGTGCCACTTTCACTCATGTTAGACAGGCTTGACTGTGCTTGTGAGTAAATAAGACTGAGTGAATGTCTTCGTTGGACTGCCTCCATCCTGTAGAAGGCTCAGCTCAAAGGCATTCCTTCTCCATTGTTGCCTAGCAACATGATCCAAACATAGGACTGGTTTATTATGGGATTTGATGGCACCCCATTGAAGTGACCAAATTCTTCGACTCCCTCTCACACGCACACCACTCTTGATTATGTCTCTTGCTCAATAACTGTGTAATTGACAGACTGAGATGCAGCAGTGGAAGAAATGCTCAGAGCTTTTACTGAAATAAAAGGAGCGATTTTTAGACTAGCAAAAGCATTTAAAATTTAAGTCAAGTACAAAATCTGCTTTAAATAATAAAACTGCTCACTGTGCTGAATATCCATAAATAAAATAGATGGGTCATTCAAGCTCAAATCATCAGGAACCTGTGGATGTAAAAACTATGAACTAGTCTTTGTAAAATGTAAAATAAATATATCAAATATTTACTGATGGTAGAACATAAAACAGTAAACTACACATGGTTCAGGAATATCACTGCTTGACTTNGTAGGTTTTTGATTAAGCTTAAGAAAAGTATCCTTCTGGATGAAGAGAAGTCCTCGTCCTCAGGGCAAGGGCAGGTTCCCTACATGAGTCATTGTGCCACTTTCACTCATGTTAGACAGGCTTGACTGTGCTTGTGAGTAAATAAGACTGAGTGAATGTCTTCGTTGGACTGCCTCCATCCTCAGCTCAAAGGCATTCCTTCTCCATTGTTGCCTAGCAACATGATCCAAACATAGGACTGGTTTATTATGGGATTTGATGGCACCCCATTGAAGTGACCAAATTCTTCGACTCCCTCTCACACGCACACCACTCTTGATTATGTCTCTTGCTCAATAACTGTGTAATTGACAGACTGAGATGCAGCAGTGGAAGAAATGCTCAGAGCTTTTACTGAAATAAAAGGAGCGATTTTTAGACGAGCAAAAGCATTTAAAATTTAAGTCAAGTACAAAATCTGCTTTAAATAATAAAACTGCTCACTGTGCTGAATATCCATAAATAAAATAGATGGGTCATTCAAAACTATGAATATTTAAACTAGTCTTTGTAAAATGTAAAATAAATATATCAAATATTTACTGATGGTAAAACATAAAACAGTAAACTACACATGGTTCAGGAATATCACTGCTTGACTTGTGCCTGATCAATTTCTTTGTTTAATGAGTGCTTAAAGATCTGATATTATTCGATCCACAGTGTTGCAGAATTTAAATCAATGACATGGTGAGAAATAAGCCATCCATATTGTCATCCAAACGTAGCCTCAAATTTCAATGTGCCAAAAGTGGGTTGACAGGAAACTTTTTAAAACAGTTTAACTCAAAGTACTCGATATACAGAAGCCAACTAGCAACTTCTGAACTGTTTGTAGTTGCATGTCACGATAACACTAAACAAAACCTATTTCTGCACAGAGTTCAGCCTGAAGGTCAAGTTTATTCTCAAATGCACACAAAGCAACAGAATCCCTTTTGATCCCATAAAACAGATTCCACAGTGATCATTAGAATAAATAAGTCCACAACCGCTTGAGTTTCAAAATGTTCCTCCAAGTATAACTAAGAAAGTATGTTTGTTTTTTTTAATTATGAGTTTCCACTTTCAGGATTCACTTTGTAGTCATAAACCACGTCGTGTCTTTGTAGTTTTCTTTTGGAGCTAATCGGTGCATTATGTCATAGCATAGTCTATCCATGACCAAATACATAGCTCTGTTGGCGTGTCTTGACATGTATTTAATGACAGTTTAACTTATGTAAGCAAGACTTTCATGGTACATTTCCTCCCATGATCTTTGTGCAGACGGCGTGACAGGATCAAAATGGATTCTGTTGCTTTATGTTGCATTTTGAATGCTGGAAGGTTGGATCATTTTCACCTGGGGATCAGTCAGGTCTTATTTTAGTCTTTAGTAATATGTCTGGATTTATTTTATGTAGTATTGCAAATCAGAACCTGCAAGTGAATTTATTTGGACAATATGGTAAGGCAAAATGTATTTTGTGATATTTGCCTCTGAATTGGAGAGGTCAAGATGCATAAAATAGTATCTGAGTAAATATGCGTGGTTACTTTCTATAAGGACGTAGTTGATCCGCTACAGGAGAAAACTGGACGAAACGCTTAGGAGAGTGGATGGTCATTAAAACAATTATGTCCTCACTTCTTTTCCTTTTTTCCCCCCTTATTACCATATTTGGCAGTTTTATGAGAATTTTCAGCTCCTAAAGTAATATGTCAGCCATCAAATTAATGAGACCGCTGAGTCTTTTCTATGGGTGAATACTCCTGATTGTTTTGCAGTGATTGCAGGAACAAGTTGATTTGGCGACGAGAAAGTAATGTTGTGAGGCCCCAGCAGTTTGTCTTTGTACCTTTGCCAGTGCGCAGCGCAGCAGCAGGAAGTGACCTGCATGAAGCAGCAACCACGTCCTCTGAGGCAGGTTCATAAACACAGCCGCTCCCCAGGGGCCGCTTGTACATTTACTCCTTCGTGATCTCACAGCGTCTCACTCGCAACCTGTAGATAACAGCTGGTGCAAAAATGTTTCCATCTCAAGCCTTGTGTATATTTTAGTCTGTCTTTTTGTTATGAACTCTTTGGCTTTTATACATAACCTTTAATCTAATTATTTCCCTCCTAAACCCTCAATATCTCTTCATCATTTGGGATAGGCTCCAGCCCCCCCACGACCCCAATGAGGATTAAGCGGTGTATAGATAATGGATGGATGGACTGAAGGTCTGAGTAATCTTAGTGCAGGCTAATTGGTTATAAGTTTAGAGATGCAAGAAGGTGCTGTGCCATGGAGAGCTTTGAATTGATCAGGAGGATGTTGAGCTACTTCTAAAAGATGCAGGAAGCCAGTGTGAGTGGACCAATATGCGGGTTTGTTTAGTGTTTGTAAAAGCCTGGCTGCTGCATTGTGAACCACTCAAACATGATTTGCTCTACAGTGTTCTTTGGCAACTGTTACAAAACACATGAATGAACAAGTTACTTAATCACGCCTGAAGAATAGTTTCGTCACAAGAAGTTAGTGAATCGTTATAACACTGAAGGTGGCATTATGTTTATAGTCTGATTCATATGCAGCAAGTCACAACAGGTTGATAATTTGCGGGGTGGGTAATAATAAATTTCTTCTTTTGTCTTTCAGACAGGTTCCCTGCAGGTTCTGTCTCAGCAGATGCTGGTGGACTGTTCCTGGGGTTTTGGTAATAACGGCTGCGATGGAGGAGAGGAGTGGAGAGCGTATGAGTGGATTATGAAACACGGAGGCATCGCCACCACAGAAACCTACGGAGCATATATGGGAATGGTGAGAGGATTTCATGACGATGAAGCAAAAAAAAAAATCTCTGATAGTTTTGAAACAGCACTGCATTGAAACACATTGTGGTCTTTTTTCTTAAAGGATGAACAAAACCGCTTTATTATAGTTGAGAAGTGAAACAACTTTGAAGGTTTTAGAACAATATTGAAAGCTCATTTGATGTTTCAACTGAGGCAGCAAGACTCAAGTGAGGACTCCTAAATCCCACAGATACAATTTGCATCCATATTCTCATCCCTTCTTCTCAGTCCACTCATGAAGTGCTTATTACAGTAAGGTGGCGTGCATATCTAATGAAACTGTACGACTTGGCCTTCCCAATGCTGCCAATTGCTTTTCTGTTAGGGAGACAAAACAAAAGAAATGTAAAGTTACATTCAAATGTAATCATGGTTTTGCATACAGCTCTGCATCCATCTCCACACCCTTTTCTCTCAATTACTCCTGAACTCGTCATTGCAAATATTGGGAACACATACTGCACCACAAGAATGAGTGAAGCGTTTGTAATTACGCTTGTTCCATATTTGTACACATAATACCGTTGCTGTTGCTTCACAACTTACCCTTTCCGATGATATTAGCTGTTTCTCTGTGTGACATTAGAGTTTACAGCAGATGTCTGCTTTTTCCCCAACAAAGAACTGACATTACATCCCACTTTCTATGGAAAATAAACACAAAAGTAGTGTATTTGCTTGTCATTGCATTGATGACAAGCGTGTGTCTTCAGTAGACTACTATTTCCAGTAGTTTTTCAGTATTTTATTCAAATTCCAAAGTCATGCAGTATTCTACCATTGTGGTTCTGGTATTACCAGATTCCAGACAATGTCCCCTGCACAAGAATACATGTTTATCTACTGCCAGCATTTTTATGATGAGAGATACATATAAAAACATCTCAGTTTAATAATAGGCATTTCCCCCTTTATATAAAGGCTAACATAGAAACTGTATTGTCGTTGCAAATGACGAGACTGATTTAAAGAAAAGGAGCTCCAGCATCGTCATGTGTCGAGCAGTTATAACGATAATGAGATAACTGCTTTGAAGTAAAATTAAGGAAATTACTCTGAAAATAGCCTCGTGCTCAGAGGGTTAAACCACTACTGGATTTACAAGTTTCTATGAAATGTGATTCCAACAATCTGCTCCTAATTATGGTTAGAAAAAAAGACATTTCGGCATGTTAGGACATTTTTCCACCAGTACAGTGCAGCTTTGTAAATGTAGCATTGTCGCACGAAAGCCATTTTTCCCTTCAGATTCACAGTCAGCGTAACAGTTTCTAAAAGAGTGTCATTGTTGCCCAGTTATCAGATACTTCAGTTGGCTGAATTCACTGATTTTCTTACACAAGTTTAAAGAATGGATTTGCTTTCTGTGTCTCAAAAGCACCGGTGTTCAGTCTGTGTTTTGGTCTTCAGTGAACGCCCTGTTGTTCTACATATACAACCCTCCATGTTTTTATTGCTTAATGTCCTCTGTATGTAAGGCAAGGTACATTTATTTATACAGTACAACTTATACACAAAGCAATTGAAAGTGCTTTAGGAATTAATTACAAAGATGATTTCAACGGTGGACACTAAAAGCATGCGTTTAAATCATAAAAATAAAACAATTTAAGCAATAAAATCAATGTGAAATTTTCTGAAAATAAAAACAAAGAAATTAAAACTCAGATAAAAGAGAAAAATAAAATCACTTTAAAAGTTACAGTGCAGTGTTAAGACTGACAGTGCAGTGCTGTATTAAGACAGTCATTAATTAAAGGCAACAGTAAATAAATAAGTTTTTGTCCTTGATTTAAAGGAGCTGAGAGTTTCAACAGACCTGCAGTTGTCTGGACGTTTGTTCCAGATATGTGGAACAAGAACATCGATATGCACATGAACTTGGCAACCGTCTATGAATTTCGTGTCTCACCTGTTTTGTCTCTTTCTCGACAGAATGGATTTTGCCACGAGAACTCATCCCAGCTTACTGCAGGTATCCAGAGCTACACTAACGTCACATCAGGTGATGCAGAAGCGCTCAAGCTGGCTCTCTTCAAAAACGGACCGGTGGCCGTCAGTATCGATGCTTCACATCGATCATTTGTGTTCTACAGCCACGGCGTCTACTACGAACCTGCTTGCGGTAAGTTCACACCTCAGTGGCGCTAAATGCTTTTTCCAGCAGCGTTTCTCTGACTACAGCTGAACATGTTTCATTGTGTTTTTCAGGTAATACCCCAGATGATTTGGACCACGCTGTGCTTGCAGTGGGATACGGCAGCTTGAATGGGGAGCCATACTGGTTGATAAAGAACTCTTGGTCCACCTACTGGGGCAATGACGGCTACATCCTCATGTCTATGAAAGATAACAACTGTGGCGTCACTACTGATGCTACATATGTTACACTGTCATAGATTGTGTCCCCTCTGTGTATATTGCTGGATGTTAATGCTGCTTTGTTCCTGTTGATGCCACTTTACTTTTTTTTTTTTTTACTTCATTTTAAAGCTGCCACAATTTTAAGCAACTGCTTAAAAGAATTCGCCCTTAGGGGATTTTTAAAGTGATTTAAATTGAGTGCCTAAGACCGAGTGACACTTCATGTTGTACTAATCTCTATGCAGTTATTGCATCAGATTGAAATGCCTCAACTCGCACGCACAACAAATCCACTTTTAAATTTTAATGGTATTGCTGAAGGCCCAAACACACAGTGCCTTCATTTTAATTAGACACAGTACATTTTATTAACCATTTCCACTGTTTTTTTGTTTTTGTTTTTAAGATTGTGTTTTATTCAAATGCACTGGACAAGAACGCATTGCAATAAAAATCTGAAAAGTTTTCCATTTACAGCCTTCAGTGACATCTGTGATTCATCTAACTAACCACATGCTGCATGCTTTCTCAGATCCATGCAGTGGAACAACTGGTAACCAGTTATTAAATAGCTTTGCTAAAGGAATAATAGACTTTTTAAAAAGCTAAATCCTTTTGCCCTGAGTATCAGCACAGCTTTATAGTAGCATATTACATGACCTGCGCTTCTGGTGAATGCCTGCACTTCCGTCAGTGCATCACTAATTCATATACACAATGACAGCCCTTAAACACTTCTAAAATGTACTGCATTCTTCCAGAGCCAAGTCATCATAGCCACAAGCGATTTGCAGTTGAGCAGACTTTAGTAAAATAGAAGAAGAATAAACCCCTACAAACGATGCTAAAACCACGTTTTTTTTCACATGCTGATCAGTCACATTCCAAATTTTACATACAAAACTGAACTAAGTGCAGCCATCAAACAAAAGGCTACATTAGGTACAACAGAGTTAGCTAGTACATGCACTCACTTGAATAGTTTCATTTGTCTTGGCTTGAAAACATATAATAAAAGATGAGGCATTGATTTGCAATACAGCATTACGATACAACAAACACATCCCAGAGACAGTTCACACACATTCATACAAAAATATTTTAGGAGTTTTTATGAAATGCACAAAAGGTAATAAGTCCTGAAAAAAAAATAGCTGCTCAACAGGACTATTAGGAACTGCATTAGAGAGACAGTGGCAATGTGTTCAGCTTCTTATCCAACTTTATTCTTAAAATCAGTACAGGTTTAGAAAGTATTTTTGGACCCAAGATATATAAATATACACCAACCAGCCAAAACATTCAAACTACTGACAGGCTAAGTAACCTGACTATCTCGTCGCAATGGTACCTAGGGGTGGGATAAATTAGGTAGCAAGTGAACAGTCAATCCCTGAAAGGTGACGTGTGGGTCATGGGAATAGTAGGCAGCATGAAGATCTGAGTGACTTTGGCAAAAGTTAAATCAGGATTAGTAGTTGACAGAGCATCTCCAACATGGCAAGTGTTGTGGGGTGTTCCTCGTATGCAGTAATTAGTACCTAGCTAAGGTAAGGAGTGGTGAATTGGTGACAAGGTCATGGACGCCCAAGGTTCATAAATGTACGTGGGGATGGAAAGCTGGCCCATGTTATCCCCAAGAAGAGCTACTGTCGGAGAAATTGCTGAAAACCTTAATGCTGCTATGATAGAAAGATGTCAGAACGCGGTGCATTGCAGCTTGCTGCATATGGGGCAGCGTAACGACAAATCTGCCACATTTTGTTCAGGCATGGTCTGGTGAAACAAGGAATTCAAGGTTTTGACTTGGATTCCAAATCCCTCAGATCCCAACCTGATTGAGCATCTGTTGGATGTGCTGAAAAAACAAGTCAGATCCTGACAACCTCACATTACAACTTCCAGGACTTCAAGGATCTGCTACTGACATCTTGGTTCCTGATACCACAGAACACCTTCAGGGGTCTGTGGAGTTGATGAACATAATAACACACAGTAGATGGCTTTGATGTTGTGGCAGATTGGTGTATACAATTCTACAGTTTGTGTGTCTGCAAAGCCCTATGGGGAACTACTTAATTAATGTCCCCACATATACAAAATATATCAAACCACTTCTTAGAATTGAAATAAACATTTGGGGGAAGATCATGTTGACTTTCTTGCATAGAGCTTATAATCAGATATGTACTTGCATAGAGGATGTTGTGGTAAATAGTGTGTCCGGTATCTGAGTTGCAGCAGCATAATGTGAGATTAGTGAGACAGTGCAACCTTTATCACACTGTTAAGCCTGGCCAGCTGGATGCTGTAGCTCCTGCTTCTCTGTGCTGCTTGCTGACTGGTTAATATCTTCACACATATCAGGGTTGTCCTTGGTTTTAGGCGACCTGCTGGAGACAAAACACCAAGTAGACACAGCTATTTTAACACTGGAGCAAACAATGGGTCATGTTTAAAAAGTTGACTGATAAAAGAGCCCATAAACTGTAAGTGTGAAAAGAAACAAGGAAATCATTTTGTATTTCAATTAAACGCAAACACTCTTCTCCTCTCTGAGATGAGAAAAATGCAGTTTCATTGACCTTACATTGTACTTTGTTTCACGATCTGACAAAACATCTGACAAATCCCATCCAGAAGCCATGTCTTAGTACCTGTTGTCCCACTTTTCTACATCCTCCACTGTGTCAGGAAGCGGCATGTTGGCAGTTTCGGGCAGTGCCAGAGCCAGGAGTGCACCTACAAATGAGCAAGCGCCGAAGATGATGAGGGGTGCTGTAGGGCTGTGGTTAAACAGCATGTTGGCAATAGGTGCTAACATACCGCCCATCCTTGCAAACATGCTGGATGCACCTAGTCCTGTTTGCCTGTCAGTACATAAAGGAAACAAAAGTTGCAGCAGTTTGAACGGAATGAAAAAGTGCCAAGTTAAGAAAAACTCACGAGTCTTACCTGAGCACGGTGGGGAATATCTCAGCAGTGTACACGTAAATGACAGCAAAGGAAGCTGATATGCCAAACTTCCCTACCATGGCAAAACCTGTCAGGACGTTAGGATGTCCTGCAACAGAAAGAGAAAATGTATCTACATTATGAAATGCATTAGATGATCAGTTCATCCCTCTTAGAACAAATACACAGCGTTTACCTGCAGGAACTGTGAGCATGAGGAGGCAGCCGAGCCCTCCAACAGCCATGAAGCCAGTCTGGGAGAATCGGCGGCTCCAAGGCAGGGAGATGAGGACAAGGGAGCGAGCCGGGATCTCGACCAAACCAAAAATAAACTGGGTCAGGTAGAGGTTCGTCCCCAACCTGGACACGCCCAGTGCGAAGCCATAATACACCAGCACATTCACAAACCTGAGATTGTCGACGAAAGGGACAGAGTGTGAAGAGGTAAAAGGTATAGGGAACTGATTTTTTTTCCCCTCTGTCAGCGTGACAAACACGACTTACCAGAGGTAGAACAAGATGAAGGATCTCTTTCTCATTGTAGGCGTCCGTAGAAGATCCACTGCCGAGGCATTTTGCTTCCCTCTAATGAAAAGCTCACACTTTTCGACCTGACGTGGATTCACAAGTAAATCAGAACCGTAAGTGTAAGGCTGGTGGCAGCTCATATTTTTCAAGTTGCATTTCATTAAAGACTAAAACCAACAATGACATTTAGTGCATTGTGTAAGACTGATTTTGATAAATCTTCTATTCCATAAATCACGATTATTGTTTAAAAGCCGGGTTGCAAGGTGGTGCAGCTGGTAGCACTGTTGCCTCGCAGCAAGAAGGCGGTTCACATCCCGGTGGGGACACCCGGGATCTTTCTGCTTGGCGTTTGGGGAGAACTGAGAATCCCCATGCAGCATGTTCTTTCCAGCTTCCTCTCACACAGAAAACACATGATTCTATATTGTCTATAGGTGTGAATGTGAGTGTGCTTGGTTGTCTTAAAGTGTAGCCCTGCGATAGACCTGTCCAGGGTGTCCCCTGCCTTCACCCTAAATCAGCTGGGATAAGCTCCAGCCTCCCCGTGACCCTAGTGAGGATTAAGCGGTGTATAGATAAGGGATGGATGTTTAGAAGCCTCAACAAACGACATAGTTCCTTTGTTTCATACAACATGGGTACTGAAGCTCTTTAGTGCTATTTATCATCATACTGCTACAAATATCAGTGTGGGCTATTTTGTGAGAAAATAATCCCAAATTAACACACTTGTTGGTCCTGTTTGAGGAGTATTTAGAAAAAAACTAAAGCAACCAGCTGCTTTAGTCACCCTGAAGCTATATTTGTGTGTCAGGAATAGTCAGGAATAACAATAAGGCAGGACACTTGCTATACGCTCTTACTACGCTCACAGGGTGTGTAACACTACGTCTAACATCCATCCATTATCTATACACCGCTTTATCCTCACTAGGGTCATGGGGGGCTGGAGTCTATCCCAGCCGACTTAGGGCGAAGGCAGGGGTCACCCTGGACAGGTCACCAGTCTATCACAGGGCTACACTTAGAGACAGACAACCAAGCACACTCACATTCACACCTACAGACTATTTAGAATCGCCAATTAACCTCAACATGTTTATGGACCTTGTGGGAGGAAGCTGGAGAACCTGGAGAGAACCCACGCTGCACGGGGAGAACATGCAAACTCCACACAGGGACGCGAACTGGCGACCTTCTTGCTGCGAGGCAACAGTGCTACCAACTGCACCACCCTGCAGCCCTAGGATGAAGATTTTAACCTCTTTATTCTTCTGCCAAATCTATAGAGAATTCTTTAAAGATCCTTTTTGGTGAAAATCTAGGGTTTTTGGGGGTTATTTTTTGTTTTTATTCAAACTTTTTAACCATATTTAACAAGGTGTTTATATATAGTTGCTGACATCATGAACCTGACAATCATCAGAAACAAATGGAAGAACATGTGCAACGAAGGATGGAAGACTGATTAAAGGTTACGTCTCCTTCTAACTGTGCAAGACAACCTTGATGATTTTTTAATTTTCATTATATAGCCAGTGTTCATTACCTGCTTCAGTTCATTATCTATGTGTCCAAGAAGCATGACTTAATGAGGAGGAGGTTAACGGAGGCTCCACACAGAAAGATTCCGGTTTCCCCCACCGGGACGCAAACCGGCAACCTTCTTGCTGCGAGGCAACAGTGCTACCAACTGCACCACCCTGCAGCTACATCTAACATGTATATAATAAAGAGACGTACATCAGCTCCTGTATCTTCAGTACGAATAAAATAGACTTTAAGCTGGATACCGCAAACACTTAGGCTTATTCAGCTAAGGGAGAAATAGACTAAAATATTATTGGCTAAGGGCAGCTCACTGGTGCAGAGGTTACTGTTCCCTCAGAACAGAAAGGTTCTGGTCTTCTACCACATTCTAAAGACAAGAATGGTTGGACCGGAAATTGATCTCAACTCATCACCTTAAGGAGGAGTTATGAGCACAAGTGAATCCTTTTCTAAAATCTCCTTGGTACATTTAATGCATAAAGGAGACGAGACACACAGCTAAAATATACAAAGCGTGGTAGGAACAGGACTGTAACGTGAGTGTATGTACGCTAATATATATCATGTGCTTATCTTTATGTCAGTCTTCACTTTCATCTTTTGTGTGTCAAGCCACAGCACGTTTGCATGTGTGCGCGAATTAAAAAGCCAAACATGTACGACACAAGTACATTCTTGTCACATTATTCCCCATTGTGAATTGAATTATAACTGCATGTGCTGTAAGTTGTCATGAACACTGTTCTGCTGATCTTAAAACACACCAGCAGGCTGCAACAAAACAGATGTTGCAGCTGCGCCACATTTCATGTTTAGCTGTGAAGCAAGGATGTCTCAATTTGTTAAATGCCAGTTGCTTTGACTCCTTGTGTCTCTTTCCTCCCCTCCTCTACTTGCATCTCTGGTAGGAGTGAGGAAAAAGTGAGGAGAGGAATCGATACAATCGGACAAATGGAGAGATGAGAACAGGGTCTCTGTTGGTGTCAGCTGGGATAGACTACAGCTCCCCAAGACCCTCTCAGGGTAAAACATAAAGCTGGTACATCTAATAAATAGATGGATTGACTATTGGGTAGGTTCTTTTCATGGGATTTGTTGACTGTAATCAAAATACAGAGTACCTCCTAACCCAGTCTTTTAAACAAACGTTTTCATTCTGCATCATGCTACAGACAGTAAATCCACTTTACCAGCTTATCCAGCACGACAGCGTAAAATACAGAGAGGCCCACCTGAACAGCAGGCGGTAAGACCCGGCCGTTAACAAGTGCTGCTTTGCGGAGGAGTGCGATGGCCTCCTCTCTCCTGTCTTTGGTCAGCAACCATCTGGCAGACTGAGGGACCACCCTGACAGGAGGTAGAGAGAGCGAGTAGCAAACAGAAAGAAGGAATATGTTTAGGACAGAGGGGACAGAGGCAAGAAAGTGGTGGAGGAGAAAATAAGCATCACAAAGAGGACATTGTTGCTCGAACACACAGTGGACCTAATGTTCAGATGTCAGTTGAATTTCCCACCATATATAGAAGACGAGTAGGAAGCCTGGGACTGATATCGCAAGCTGTAATTTTCTCCAGTCCCGTATCAGATATGCCACTCCGGCCAGCAGCATGTAACCCAGACCGAAGGCAAAGTCTGTGACGACACCTGCCATCATGCGTCTCTTAGTGCACGTCCACTCAGTACCTGTACGGAGAGGAGAGGAGAGGAGAGGAAAGGAGAGGAGAGGAGAGGAGGGTTTTGGGTTTAACTGAGGTGATGTTTCGGGGCTTTTAGGTCAAGGAAAGAGCGACAAGGGTTTTGCAAAAGCAACATTAAAATAACGCGTTTGCAGGTGTGATGGATACGTGATAATAAGATGAGTGCAGCTGTGCCTGCTACTAACATCTGTTCCCATACATGATAAATATCCTGCTTTCATATGTTCAACCTGCATTACATCTTCACTGAGTGTGTCCTTGCTGTCCAAGTCTTTTCCTCCAATCTGTCCATTTATTGTTTAAAACACAGCGGTCAGTACAGTTTGTTGCCAAGAGTTATATTAGAGTACAGATACTGCTCTCATGTGTGTAAATATGAAACTTAAAGCAGCAGCCAGTTAGCTTAGCATAAAGACTGACTCAACTAGATCTCTCAACGGGTAATGCAAAAAAACTCGCAAGCACCTCTAAAGCTCAGTAACACACGTTACATCTCGTTTGTTTAGTCTGTACAAAAAATAAAGTGTAAAAATATGGTTGTACAGGTGGGCGTTATGTGTGAGATAGTTCTATTGTCATTGACTTTCTGCGAAACTGGGAAACAATTAACTAACTGCTGGCTTTAACTTTGTATTATGTTATATATATTATTTATATTCAGCACACACGGATATAGAAAATGGATGGATATAAGAGTGGCATCGATATCCGCATTCAACGCACTACAAGATAGTGATTGAGTGTATTATGCAGAACTATTTCTTTGAGTTTGGTAACGTTTCATTTTTATTTAGTTTTCTTTAGCCTGATGGGTTTTCAAAAGAGTTTTACGAATCTAAGCGCTAATAATGGCAAACCTCCAACTTACACTGAGAAGGAGACATCATTCACACGTCACCTGACTGCAATGTGTTTAACAGACATGTTCTAATTGCTCTACCTAACTACTAAGTCTTTCTCGCAGTTGAATCCTTGTACTTCTGCCCCTGCAGTGTTCTCAAATGATTGTGTTTGAGTGTGTGTGTTTGGTTAGTACCAAGCACAAAAGCATTGATGATGACTCCAGATATTGTGGTGCCAACTACAAAGCGAAGAATCACATAGACTGGGAAGTTCGGTGCAAAAGCAACAGCGACTCCGAACACGGTCTGGATAGCGATGGACAGCAGCAAGACGAAGCGCCGGCCGTACCTTTGCACAGAGAGACAAGAGATGGACATGAGTTTGCTCTCTACGGGAAAACAAGTGTGAATTATTAATACATCTCAATGAGATAGAAGTGGGAATGAATGCTGATAAGCTTGGACATGAGAGTATTGTGAAGAGTGTCAGCTTACAGATGAAGGCACAAAAATCTAATGTGGAACAAAGAGGCAAAAAAAGAGATGGTTTAACCTGTAATTCTGGTTGTGGGACGTGCTGCGAACAGAAACTACTTGTTTGTATGAACCAGCATCACTAGATAGTGTATCAGATCAGGGTTTAATAAGAAAGTATGTGTGTGTGTGTTGCAATAAAGTGAAACCCGGTGGAGATATTCAGTTTACTCTATAACACTGAGTAAAAACTATTTAATTGGAAGTTATCCTTAGTGTTCCTTGTGTGTTTAGCACAAATTTCAACCCAATCCAAAGAAAAATAAGTGATTTGTGAGGAAGAAGTTTCCTGACAAGAACTGGGAAAAGTTCTGAACTCCTGTTGAGCTGGAATGGGATGGCCCCTTGAGGAATTTCAGAAGTACAGGAGAGTTGTTGAGTCCCATGAACATTTAATGCTATCGCAGAGTCTTTTCCATCACTTCCAGTAAAGAAGCACAGAACATTTTTGATGACCTAGAAATTTCTCAAATGATGCCTGAGGCCCAAAACATCACCTGCGGGAAAGGTTGGTCCAATTAGGAAGAAACGGTTTCCGTCAAATCGCTGTGTGTATCTTTAGCCCTTGAACTAAATCAGCATGCTGTGTCAACTGCCCTACTTACACACAGCTACCACATGCCAAGCACTCCAGCTGTGTCTGCCCCTGCAGCCACACTTTGATGCCGAGAATCTGGCTGTGTGTTGTATCTGTATGAAGTAGGCTTTGGTTCAGTGCTGCAGACAGAAAGAGAGCTGCAGAGCCTACCTGTCAGCCATGGCTCCAAACACCACAGATCCCACCAACAGGCCAAACATGTAGATGGACGACCCAAGACTGTTCAGCCCGGCTCTGTCACACACCAGGTCCCACTAGTAGATGGGAAAAGCAAACGATCTCTGCACTGTTACTGGATCACACACACATTTATTTCTTATATAAAGAAGAGTGCCTATGGAGGCGACACATTTTTCCACTTATGCCTGAATGCTACTCCTTGTGATACTGATGGTTTGTTTGGTACCAAGGTGGGGTCACCCGGTGGACATGCAACACTACAACACATTATCACGGACATAATATGAGTCTTTCTGCAGATGCATGATGAAGCATGTCTGCATCATGGCTCCATGTGGAAAAAGTTGCCAGAGGAGTATTAAAATCACAGACAGTGCACTAATTTAACAGACTGGCTCTGACAAGACAGACAGGCAAGTGTTGCAGACTTCATAGAGGTTGGAAATTACATTTTTCTGTGACAGCTCAGTAGGACAGTGCATGATGTCAACCTTTATGGATGCCGTCAATGTTTGGTGTTGGGGGCAGATTCTTTGACCAGCTAAGACCAAAACAAATTGGCTTGGATCTAATGGGGTCCAGCATTTTTGGCGAGAACCTGGTCAGGACAGTGAATGCATAGTCCTGACAGTGAAGCACGCAGAAGGGAGTGAGATGATTCGGGGCTACATGAGTGCAAATGGTGTTAGGAAGATGACATTTATAGTTGACACCATGAATACCTGAGGATGTAGCATAATGCACATAATGCTGGCTGACAAGATGATTCCCAGCATACAGAAGTTTCTCAGCAGAGGAACTTCCCAGCATTATAATGACCCAAAGCATGCTGCCAAACACATTGAGGAGTTTCTAAAGAAGGAAGTGTGAACTATATCCTGGCGAAATATGTCACATGAGTTGAATCCAGACATGTGACAAGGAGGATTTGTTCTGTAACACTTAACTTACTAAGCATATTGCAAGAAATGCTCCCACACTTCAGTTTGCTTTAACCTTCCTATTACTTTCAAATTTGCTAACATCTTTTATCCTTGGGTTCAATTTGACCCCAGCAATTTAAACTTTCAGAAAATCATCATGACTGAAATTTTTACCCAAGTTTATGTGTAACTAGCCCTTTAAATAAAATGGAAAAAAATATGTCTAGAGAGACATTAAACTTTGAATGGGGTCAAATTGGCCCCCAAGATAATAAGAGGCTTAATTTAAATTAATTAAAATTACTCTTCAACCCAAACAGAAAGGTATTTTTTGCACATTATCTTCCTGTTGTACCTCTGTGACAGTGGTGCTCTGAAAAGTGTCTTTGCTGTAGACCCATCCGTGGCCGCACGGGACGCGTTCAGTCCGGTTGTCCTCCAGCTGGACATCCGAGGAGAAGCAGGAGGAGTCGGCGAGGCTGAAGTTCAGGGTGAGTGTAGCCGGGCTGAGGGACTGATTCCCTGCTGCCGAGCTGGAGTTCTCCCGGCACTGATGGGGCGGAGTGGCCCCGGTGAAGATGCTCACCATCATGTGGAAGGCCAGTAGGATCTGAGGTAAACAAATCCAGACGTACAGAATTTTCTGATACTTGCCATAGCCGCCGATAGCAGAGAGGATCTGGTCGAAATTCATATTGTTTTTGGAGGGAATGTAGACCAAACTGGAGGCTGTGAGATCAGCCAGTGAGAAGGCGGCTGCTGCAAACACCCAGCATACAGTAAATCAGTGAGGCGGTGGGGGGATGCGCACTGATGCTCAGAAGGTAAACAAGATAAATCAGCCGTCATGTGCTGCTGCTGCTGCTGCTGCTGCTGTCACCAACACCTCACAGACCTGCGATGACCTGAAGAAAACACTGGCCACGCTGAGCTGCTTACATCTTCCAGCCGGTGCACTCCCACCTCTCTGAAAGCTGCCGCGCTCTCTCTCCAAAGGAGGCTGCGCTCAGGACTGTAGCTCAAAAATGACTGAAACAGACGTGCGCGTAAAGGTGAATCAAAGTTTTTCTCTGTTTAAAGATTCCCAACATAGTATAGGAACCAGTCAAGTCAATACATGAGCTTGATGCACGGGGAAGCACATGAAAAAAGTGTCCACATTTAATCCACAATTCAAAATAAATAACAAAAAGTGAGCATCCCGTTGCGCGCCAGTGTTCTCGTTGATGCCCCTGTTGTTCTCCAACACGGTAGTAAATCTGGAGAGACGCGCACATTAATGGTAGCTGGGAGCGCGTAAGGTGTGACGTATCAGTTACTTATAGGGCAGGGCCACAGCATGATTACAAAATCTCATCACACAACACCAGTGATCCTGCACTGATCCTGCAGGCCACTGGACTGAACCTTTATGAAAATCAGGTAACACCCACTGCACATGCTGCCATTCAAGTACGTCCATGTAACAAAACCCAATTATTATACAGCCTCCAACGCATCCAACAATCAGCAATTTCCAACAAACACGGTGTCTTTTGTCCAAACAAAGGCTCTCTGCTGCCATCTGTTGTTTGAAAAGGCCAGCTCTGGCTCATACTGTACTCAAGTAAAAAAGTACTGCGTGTAAAAGACATAGGTCTGGCTAAATGTGTCATACCACACTGCTGTCCCTACATTTGAGCTTGTTATACCTTGATTAATGCTTGATTAAACAGAGGAACCCCCCTGAGACAATCTTAGGACTCAAATTGGACTAATTATACAACAACAAGGTAACAAGTTGCACACATACAGTGGAAACCAGAACTTTACATACACTGTATAAAAAGACACACAACCTTTTTTTTTTTCTCACTATCAGACATTAAATCAGACTAAACTTTTCCTGTTTCAGGTCAGTTAGGGTTAACAAAATTATTTCTATTTGCTAAATGTCAGAATAATGATAAAGATTTTTTTTTTTAGAGAATTTTTTTTCAAAGTCAGTAGTTTACATACATTTCCTTAGTATTTGGTAGCATTGCCTTTAAACTGGATGACTTGGGTCAAATGTTTTGGGTATCCTGCCTCAAGCTTCTCACAATAGTTTGATAAATTCTGGCCCATTCCTCCTGACAGAACTGATGCAACTGAGTCAGGTTTGTTGGCCGCCTTGTTCCACACATCTGTTCAGCTCTGCCCACAAATATTCTACAGTATTAAGATCAGGGCTTTGTGACGGCCACTCCAAAAAATTGACTTTGTTGTCCTGAAGTCTCTTTGTAACTAATTTAGCGGTATGCTTCGGGTCATTGTCCATTTGGAAGACCCATTTGCGTCCAAGGTTTAACTTCTTGGCTGATGTCTTGAGGTGTTGCTTCAATATTTCCACATAATGTTCTTTCCTCATGATACCATCTATTTTGTGAAGTGCACCAGTCCCTCCTGCAGCAAAACACCACCACAACATGATGCTGCCACCCCCGTACTTCACAGCTGGGATGGTGTTCTCAGGCTTGTAAGCTTCTCCCGTTTTTCTCCAAATGTAAAGATGGTCATTATGGCCAAACAGTTCTATTTTATCATCAGACCACAGGACATGTCTCCAAAAATGAAGGTCTTTGTCACTAATGTGCATTTGTAAACTGTAATCTGGCTTTTTTATGTTATTTATGGAGTAATGTCTTCTTCCTCTCTGAGTAGCCTTTCAGCCCATGTCGGTACAGGACTTGTTTAACTGTGGATAATGACACTCTCTTAACAGCTTCAGCAGCATCTTCACAAGTTATTTTGCTTTTGTTCTGGGGTTGATATGCACATTTTGCACCAAAGCATCTTCAACTCTTGGACACAGAACCCGTCCCCTTCCTGAGCGGTATGATGGCTGGACATTCTCATGGTGTTTATACTTGTGTATAATTGTTGAACAGATGAGCGTGGAACCTTCAGGCATCTGGAAATTGAAGCCAAGGATGAACCAGACTTGTGGAGGTCCACAGTTCTCTTCCTGATATCTTGGATGATTTCTTTAGGTTTTCCCATGTTGTCACAAAAGCAAGCAGCGTGTTTGAGGTGTGACTTAAAATACAGCCAGAGGTGTGTCTCTAATTAACTGTTTTTTTTACCTTAAAACTGCAAATTATAGGTTAAGATACAAGAACAGATTTGAACAAGGATTAATTATTATTAATACAGGTGATGAATGGGTGTATATGGCCACATACAGGCCTGTGCAACCATCCATCCATCNACAGTAAATCAGTGAGGCGGTGGGGGGATGCGCACTGATGCTCAGAAGGTAAACAAGATAAATCAGCCGTCATGTGCTGCTGCTGCTGCTGCTGCGGTCACCAACACCTTACAGACCTGCGATGACCTGAAGAAAACACTGGCCACGCTGAGCTGCTTACATCTTCCAGCCGGTGCACTCCCACCTCTCTGAAAGCTGCCAAAGGAGGCTGCGCTCAGGACTGTAGCTCAAAAATGACTGAAACAGACGTGCGCGTAAAGGTGAATCAAAGTTTTTCTCTGTTTAAAGATTCCCAACATAGTATAGGAACCAGTCAAGTCAACACATGAGCTTGATGCACGGGGAAGCACATGAAAAAAGTGTCCACATTTAATCCACAATTCAAAATAAATAACAAAAAGTGAGCATCCCGTTGCGCGCCAGTGTTCTCGTTGATGCCCCTGTTGTTCTCCAACACGGTAGTAAATCTGGAGAGACGCGCACATTAATGGTAGCTGGGAGCGCGTAAGGTGTGACGTATCAGTTACTTATAGGGCAGGGCCACAGCATGATTACAAAATCTCATCACACAACACCAGTGATCCTGCACTGATCCTGCAGGCCACTGGGCTGAACCTTTATGAAAATCAGGTAACACCCACTGCACATGCTGCCATTCAAGTACGTCCATGTAACAAAACCCAATTATTATACAGCCTCCAACGCATCCAACAATCAGCAATTTCCAACAAACACGGGGTGTCTTTTGTCCAAACAAAGGCTCTCTGCTGCCATCTGTTGTTTGAAAAGGCCAGCTCTGGCTCATACTGTACTCAAGTAAAAAAGTACTGCGTGTAAAAGACATAGGTCTGGCTAAATGTGTCATACCACACTGCTGTCCCTACATTTGAGCTTGTTATACCTTGATTAATGCTTGATTAAACAGAGGAACCCCCCTGAGACAATCTTAGGACTCAAATTGGACTAATTATACAACAACAAGGTAACAAGTTGCACACATACAGTGGAAACCAGAACTTTACATACACTGTATAAAAAGACACACAACCTTTTTTTTCTCTCACTATCAGACATTAAATCAGACTGAACTTTTCCTGTTTTAGGTCAGTTAGAGTTACCAAAATTATTTCTATTTGCTAAATGTCAGAATAATGACAAAAAAAAATTTTTTAGAGAATTTTTTTTCAAAGTCAGAAGTTTACATTTATTTCCTAGTATTTGGTAGCATTGTCTTTAAACTGTATGACTTGGGTCAAATGTTTTGGGTATCCTGCCTCAAGCTTCTCACAATAGTTTACCAGAATTTTGGCCCATTCCTCCTGACAGACCTGATGTAACTGAGTCAGGTTTGTTGGCCGCCTTGCTCCACACATCTGTTCAGCTCTGCCCACACATTTTCTACAGGACTGAAATCAGGGCTTTGTGATGGTCACTCCAAAACATTGACTTTGTTGTCCTGAAGTCTCTTTGTAACTAATTTAGTGGTATGCTTCGGGTCATTGTCCATTTGGAAGACCCATTTGCGCCCAAGGTTTAACTTCTTGGCTGATGTCTTGAGATGTTGCTTCAGTATTTCCATATAATGTTCTTTCCTCATGATGCCATCTGTTTTGTGAAGTGCACCAGTCCCTCCTGCAGCAAAACAGCCCCACAACATGATGCTGCCACCCCCGTACTTCACAGTTGGGATGGTGTTCTCAGGCTTGCAAGCTTCTCCCGTTTTCCTCCAAATGTAAAGATGGTCATTATGGTCAAACAGTTCAATTTTATCATCAGACCACAGGACATGTCTCCAAAAATTAAGGTCTTTGTCCGTGTGTGCATTTGCAAACTGTAATCTGGCTTTTTTATGTTCTTTATGGAGTAATGTCATCTTCCTTTCTGAGTATCCTTTCAGCCCATGTCGGTACAGGACTTGTTTAACTGTGGATAATGACACTCTCTTACCAGCTTCAGCAGCATCTTCACAAAGTCGTTTGCTTTTGTTCTGGGGTTGATACGCACATTTTGCACCAAAACATGTTCAACTCTGGGACACAGAACCCGTCTCCTTCCTGAGCGTTGTGATTGCTGGACATTCTCATGGTGTTTATACTTGGGTATAATTGTTGAACAGATGAGCGTGGAACCTTCAGGCATCTGGAAATTGAAGCCAAGGATGAACCAGACTTGTGGAGGTCCACAATTCTCTTTCTGATATCTTGGATGATTTCTTTAGGTTTTCCCCATAGACTGTATAAAAGATGGACGTAGCTACCGTGACGTCACCC